>NC_090700.1:25548993-25854447 GCF_040954835.1 Lepisosteus oculatus
CTCTGTTCATCTCTGTGGTGCAGCCACAGAGAAACCATTCATGCAAGATGTTTTCTTTTGATAAGGACAGCTCCCAAAGGGGGATGCACTTAGCTAAGCCTGGCTATCATGATCAATGGTCATCCATTGGCGCCTATCTGTCTAGGGAGTGCCAGTTGGACATCTGGACTGCATTACTAAGTGTCAGGACTAAGTGACTCATATCTCACCTTGATCAACCAATCAGGGACTGGTAGGGCCGAGTAACCCACGTGGGACTCTGATGCCCATGGAACTTTCAGCCAATCAATGAGCTGAAGTTCCTCCAGGTAAAAACAGGCAACGCAGAGAGCCTGGGAGATTCAGATTCAGATTCAGATTCAGATTCAGATTCAACAATTCTAAAGGGAATTCAAAGGAGAATCCCAAGGGCAGGACATTCTCGCAGCGCGCCTCCTGACCATCCTGAGACTCAGCCCGGACAACCACGGAACGGCCAGTGTGTCCGAGTGCCAGAACTTTCCTTTGTTCTAAGAGTCTAGAGTGGAGGTTGCCAGAGAGTAACCAGCAGCAGGCCTCGTGAACAGGTCGAAACTGTGGACAGCTGAATCACTATTCAGAACTAGCTCTTCATCATAAACGAACTGGTCCTCTTCCTGACTTGCTGGGACCCACAGTCATCTTTTCTCCTGTGCACAAACTTTGCTAGTTAAAGCCAACACTAACTAGCCGGTCAGTGAACATCAGCAGCGCACCGTTGCAAGCCGCACAGCACAGCCTGGCACCTAGCCAGAGAGCGCGGATTGGACAGCAACAGCCTGCAACTGTTTCTTTGTGCCCGCAGGAGATCTGAATCCCCAGAGATTGGATGAATATTCAACTTCAATGCATTACAGCTCGAGAATTCAATTGTTATCCCAACCAGTTGATATCAATTTAATTCCTAAGAGTTATGTACTTGTTTGAGTATCTAATGTAGAAGTTGTAACCAAGTTCACTTTACGAAACGGTCTTAATGAATGATATACTGAACGTATGTCCTCTTGATATGTGTAACTCTTTGTAACTGATTGAATATATATCTTTTGTATTCTGATAACCCTCTCGATAAGATCTGTTAGGTTTATATGCATATTCTATGTATTAATAAATGTATCCTCGTGTATTAGTACCTGTGTGTGCGCGTTGTTTGAGTTATGTCGCATGGTTGGATTCTAAAGCCATCAAAAGAATCAACTTTGTGATTTACTGCTACAATTAATAATTGTCTCGGTAAATGCCCAAACCCTACAGAACTGGTGCCTTCAGAGAGCCACTTTTCTTACATATTTGGCGTCCCTGAACCGGTTTTCCCTACAAATGTCAGCAACAAAACAGCAACAAAATTGTATTGAATACTTGACTTTATAGACAACTAATGTAGAGATTTAAGTGAAGGAGTGATACGCTGCAAGGGTCTGGTGTGAGTAAGTAGTCTACCTGCAGAGCTTTAAACACATTACAATTTGTTGAGAAGAAAGTTTGGGAGCCCATACACTAAAGAGTTGGAGAAATCAAGCCTTGATGTTATAAATGCTTGGATCAGGCACGCGGGCAATATTTCTAAGGTTGAAGAAAGTTTATTACATTTTTCACATGTTGTTTAAAAGACAGGAGAGGATCAAGTGTGACTCCTAGATTCCTGACTATGGCTGATGCGTGAATGGGGAAGCCATCCACCATTAATGTTAAATCCTTAAGTTCAACCAACTGAGATTTGCTGCTCACCAGTAACATTTCTGTTTTGTCACTATTTAGCTTCAGGGAATTTGATGTCAAGCAAATTCAAGGGAGAGACCAGAGAGGGAAGAGTTTTAGCATAAATCTCAGTATCATCTGCATAAAAGTGAAACCGAAGACCATGTTTGCGTATAATTTGACCGAGGGGTAGCGTTTAAATAATTAAATTGACTGTGATTGGCTGGGGCCATGGGGGATATATGAGGACATTTATGAGAGAGACAAAATGCCGCCTGCCAGTCAGGTAAGAACAAATCCAGTTAAATCACATTGTTAGACTATAAGCTGTTATAAGGGGAAAAAAATTAAATGTTTGACTTTTTTCTTCCAATCAAGATTTTTTTTCTCCTAATTCGAACGTCATAAACTCCTACAGTATGTAGGACCTTAGTTACCACTTTTGTAAAGGGCAGGTAAGTAGCAAAAACCTTTGATTTAGTGGCAAGTGGTTGCTTTCCAAAAGAAGTTTGCATACAAATACAATTACTACTATTCCTAACAATTTTAATATTGACATTTTCAATGAAATACTGTATGTACTTGTCACGCACTCCACAGCTAGTGTGCGCACCTATTCTGTTCTGTTCCTAGTTTCCCTGTGCGATGCTTTGTCCTTCCGGTTTGTCTTTGTGTGGGGCTATATATTTCTGGGTCACCCTTTCCTCCTGACTCCTGATGTCTTGAGACCCGCCTAACACCAGGTCATCTCCTCCGCAGCCTGAGGGCATAGGTTTCTACCCGACGTCGTCTGACCTCCTGACCCCGGCTAACCCCTGTTTTGCCGCTACGCATAGGGTCTTTATTGCTCTTCTGGCTATTCCCTGACAGTACTGTATGGCAAGCACTTAGTTTAGTATAGTGTAAATCACATGCAAGAAAATTAACAATTGTAGCCCCTTTAACATCAACAGGGCAAGTTTGACCTTCACACACCTGTTTACCCTGGTTACAGTCACCTTACTAAATTCTATTATTGAGAGTTAAAGAAGCATCCTGAAGTCTCTCAAATACATCATCAAGAGTGTGTCTACATATCCAGCCATTCAGAATGCATGCTGGATAATGCAGCACATTGCACTGCGCACACTTCAACACACCCTAAAGCACTCTACCCTAATAAATATTCTGTTGTGGGACTGCATTGGCCAGTGAATTATATAATGCAACATGCTGTGTTACTGATAACACATTTGGAAGAAATACCTTGTGTTCTGAGAAACAAATCTTTATGTGTTGAATGACATTTGTTTGTGTCGGAGTGTTAGAGATTAGAGTTTAATTTTGACTTCCAATAAGAAAACCTACTGTATGTCTTTTTTCTGTTTCAGGGATGATGATTGGGTAATTATCGCTGGTATCTAGGTCTTCTAGGATAGGTTGAGGTCTGATTATGTGAGGCTGATACCGTGACAGAAAGGAGGGACGAACAGAAGTAGTTAACACATTCACCTGCTAACACAGCCACTTGTGAGAGCAAGGTAACTTTCTACTCATTCAAATAAGTTACAATGTCGTCATACAGTTTTTAAATCTTTCAAGCAAAATTAGCTGCTTAAATTTGTCAATATCAGCTTTTTTGCAAGCAGTACAAAACTTCTCAAAACAAGTCTCTTTCGAAAACTTGACATTGGTTTGATTTACAGATTTTTTTATAATTTTGAAACCTTTGACATATGTTTCAGGGACTAATTCATAGTATAATCAAAAGAAAACGGGTGCAGGTGTGAAATACTTTTAAAAGATTTCAGATTTGTTTTGAGATTTGTATCTGTTGAACTGTATAATCATGAATATAATTGCGATTCTACTGTTTATCACCTAATATTGCGAGTCATACACATATATCGTAGGTTGGGTTTACACTTTTACTGACAGGTTCAGTCATCATTTTCACATAGAAAAAAATATGAATGTGCTGTTTTAATTATTTTATAATAAATAAGCTTGTTTAATTACTTCATCATCTCTCAATAAAATTTCCTGGTGCTTGCCTTGCATTTTGCCTCAGCCCTAAAAGCCTGTAACATAACAATTGTTACTGTACAGATAAAAGCAGCACAAATGCTACTTCTTGCAACAAATTGTGTGATAGAAGGTGGTCCAACTCCATTATTATTATGAGATGGTTTGGTATCTTTAAAATGGAACATATTTCTTTCACAGCATGCACTGTAATTTTAAAACATCAGCTAAGTGAATTGAATACATAAACAAAGACTACTATTCCAAATATGCCACGCACGCGAACCACATGATGTCATATCCACAGATATTCTGAAAAATTAGATAAAATATGGCTTTAAAACCACTACAGTTCAGTATGTGTGAAATACATGAAATTATCTCCGAGTACCTTGAATTTGAGAAAAACTGTCACAAAGAAGGGACAAAAATGTTGGTGTGCCAAGTACTATATTTATACATCTTTAATTTTTTTTTTTAGTTTTTGCTGACACTTACTATTATGTGTGCCTTAGAAGTCTTAATTTTGAATTTCAACTACTAAGTGTAAAAAATGAGTATGTTTCATTTTTGTTATTTCACAACATGGGAAACAAGTAAGGGTCTGAATATTTTTGTAAAGCACCGTATAATATTACTAGTAAATAAACAATCCATCATATTCATCACCTATAGATGCAGCCATTCAAAGTGCGCTGTACAGACACGTACCGGAGGTAATTGGCTACGGCATCGTGCATTGTAACGCATGATGACGCGCGGTTGACCGACAGGGGCACTTGTGGTCCATTGGTCTGTCGTAGAAAGATTTACAGTAAATGTCTTTACTGTGCCAGTTTTAGTATTGAATATTTATATGGAATTTTACCACTGAAGGGAAATCTTAGTAGCTGAGAATAAAAAAAATAAGAGCATACTTTAACATGTGTAAAGGCCATAAACGATATTAATTTTGGAACATAAACATACAGTATATGGCTGGTCTTGGTACTTTAAAGAAAAAACACACACCAGTATTCCATTTCTCCCTAAACTTTTTAAGCATCGAAGTCTTTAACTAACTTGATACCGGAGTCAACAAGCATACTTTTAGAATTTGATTTAAAGGGAATATAATATGGAATCGCATATCTAAAGAAATTAATAACGATATAATAATATTCATGTACTGCAACACAAGAATAGTACACGCTGTACATTGTCTGTTGATAATGTTTCTGTAGTGCTTTTTCAGCACTCTGCCTGTGACCTTGCCAGTGGCGCTGTGGGTTAAGTTCCTGACTCCCATGTCACACGGTCAGTGATTGAATCCCACTGCAACTATGACTTTTTTTTTTAACAAACATTTCTTTGAAAAAATGAAACGTTTCCCTTGGTCAGAGATTAAATAAAACCTCACTTGCACCAAACAAATTTATATTTCTAAATATCACAACATGATCAAATTTAACTCATTTTAATGAGTTACAATATAAACATGCGTTACAATATAAACATTTATATTGATTTGAATCGCGTTTTGATTTAAATCTTAAACGCGTGTTTAAATATATGTGTTTTTTGATTCACAATCAGACAAATGCAACATAAATTGATATCTTTGTCTTCTAAGTATCTTAATAAACTTTCAGCATAACTTTCTCCCCGTTTAGATTTATTTTTCTTGTGATCTTGGGATCAAACGTGGAAAGATTAGATTGTAATCGTTTTTATTTTTTAAATACATTTTATAAAAGTGTAATCTATGCTAAAAGTTGTACACCACCTGCTATAAAGATACATATTGTAATACTTTCGGGTTCGGATAGGACAGATACGAGATCTCAGACTTGCAGAGTTAAAGCAAGTTAAAGCCTTGATTTTATATATCACCTGTAAAAGTGGAATCTCAAAGCAAAGTAAATACCCAACACTGATTGTACCCATCTGTCATGCTAATAAAGCACCTTGAATTGAATTGAATTGAGGGAGAGAGGGGGGGAGGGTGAGTGAGAGAGCCAGGACAGACAGGCAAATAAGATACACTCCACAGACATTCACAACAGCGACATATCATAAAACGTTTGCACATATAGTTAATTTATTACTTGGTTTTTAAAGTGCAATGAAATACAATATTGTTGTTGTTGCTGTTATTGTTGTTTTAATCCTGTAAAGCGTTTTGAGAAGCCACCTTTAAAGGCGATATATAAAAGCGCTGATTCTTATGGAATGTGTTCCGCCAGGGATTCAAACATTTCTTTTTTAATCGCGTATCTAAGGAAATAGCAGTATAACTTTGTTCATGCAAAAACAGTGGCATGTTACATTATTAATTTGGGTGTCTCCTCTTGCCAGAAAGCTCTAAATTGCATTTTAAGTGCGGTTTTTGACTTTTCTAAATTGCAACCCATAAATAAAGCTGATACTGTTTAGACTTATTTTAAACTGTATTACAGCAGCACAATGGACAATGCAATGTAAATTGCAAAAATGCACTTGGAATCTGTCCAAGCCCTACTTTGTCAGGTATTTTCTTTTACTGCAACGGACATAAAAACTCCCTTGCTTTTAACAGAGCGTTTCATAATTTCTAACTACGAAAATTATTTAAACTGCAACACTTATCATTCAACCAGAGCACGAAATATCACAAGGACCCTCAAGAGCACAGCAAAGACTGTATTAAAAGAATCACGTATCTAAAGAAATTAATAAGATATAATTATATTTGTGTACTGCTACAGGGCTGTGTAGGGCTGTTTCACCTCTCTCTTCATGTGACTCTATTCAAAAGCCATTTAGCAGAGAGGGGATGAGAAGAGTGACAGACTAGTATACTTTAGATCTTTTTTTCTGAACTGGGGAAAATCTGATCATGTTTCTCTATAACAATAATAAAAAACATTATTTTACATATCACCTTTAAAAGTGGCATCTCAAAGCAATACAGTAGATGGAAAAACAGTTAAAAGGACCAAAGTAAATACCAGACAAACGCAAACGCATTTTTAATAAAATGCTTTTATTCATTCAGCAGAGAGTGAGAGGGACATCCAGCAGAGCGAGACACACACACCGGTTTTCATTGCCAAAAAGTAATTGTTTTTTTACATTCCTCTTGTCTAACAGGAATGTTTTGTTTGTGGACAGACTGTTAGACTAGAGGAAAAGAGCGCCTCCTTCTATGAAGCATTCCGTTGATCCGATCACGAATTCTTTTCCAGTCGCACGAAGTAAGGGTTGAGAATCTCCGATTCACCATGCTACTAATGGTTTCCCGGAGATTGCAAGACAAGGCACTTTTGCCTCTGGACCCATCGAAATTTACAGACGCTGTCCACCCCCGGTAAATTTCAAAAGTCACAAGATTTCGAAACACGAGGGCGGCGTAGCAGTCGGCTCTTGCTTTCCCATCCAATGAAAGGCAGGTTCCTTTTGCCAAAGTCGGGAGACATTAGAGGCTTGCCACACCCGGACTGTTAAACCAACGCATTAGCACATCAAAGCCCATTGAGGAGCCGGGCGCAACAATTGTTTTGTCCCTTGATTTACTGATCTGCATTAATTACAGAAATCGAGTTCCTGCTCTTTGCAGACGACCTGGTCCTACTGTCGCCCACAGAACAGAGGCTGCGGCAGAACCTGTCACTGCTGGAGCAACACTGTTAGAGCTGGGCGCTGACAGTCAATCTGGACAAGAGTTATGGTTTTCCAGAAAAAAAGCCAGACCTCAGGGAAACAGGTACAAATTCACACTTAACAACAACACATTAACACTTAACAACGGGAGCAGGGCCGAATTAGGCCAGTACCCACTATTGTTAAACATACAGAAAAGAATATTAAAGTATTGGCTTTAGTATTAGCCATACAGAACATTAAAGTGCCCCTTTCCATTCAGCGGGTGTCTGAGCCGCTGTGTCCTATCTTCTGACAGTCGCTGTTGTGAATGTCTGTAGAGTGTATCTTATTTTTAGTACTATATTTTTATATTAAATTCCCTATTAATCAAACTCTAAGAGTATGTATCGGCGTGTTCTCCTCTCCCTCCTCTCTCTGTGTACAGTAGACACTCCTGTCCAGCCACCACATGTCCACAGACATTCACAACAGTGACATATCATAAAACGTTTGCACACATAGTTAAATTATTAGTTGTTTTTCAAGAAGTAAAAAAAAACACTAGAATTACTTATCCAGTCTCTCGAAATAAAGTTATTTTTAAAGCAATGCAACAAACGTCGGGCAATGTGTTTTTTTTTTAATCCAACATTGACAGCCACATCTTAAATCTTGTCAGTCAGCTCTTTTTTCTCTATTTGAATTGTGGCGATTCAAACAACCTGGGATAACAAGTGGTCTCAAAGTCACCGAGCTCACAGAGCTTCAACAACAGATGACAATTCCCTTAGTCCTTCCTTAGTCTTCCTGAAATTGTCGGATTACGAGTGAATAAAAGTATCTTATTAAAAACATGTTTGCGTTTGTTTGGGAGCTATATTATGTATTTTTTATATGTAAGATATAATGATGTGTTCCCGCTTACACATCGCACGACTTTAAAAGCTAGGAAAACAGGTTTCGATTCACATTATCTAGCGAGCCTTGTTTTGTCAAAGGACAGCACAAAAAAACAAACAACACACGGGGTGGGGGGGGTTGGGGCAAGCGAGAGAGAGAGTTTTTACCCTCTGTCAAAAAAACCCAAATCACCCGGGGCAGAGACTCTGGGGGGATCATTGTGTGGTACAGAGCGGAGCTCAGTCAATCCAAACAAGTACAGTAGTAAAGAGAGAAAAGTCAACAATTGATTTAAGGACGATCTATCAAAGTGCAATGAAATACAATATTGTTGTTGTTGCTGTTATTGTTGTTTTTATCCCATAAAGCATTTTGAGAAGCAACCTTTAAAGGCGATATATAAAAGCCCTGATTTTTATGGAATGTGTTCCACCGGGGATTAAATATTTTTTATATATTTTTTAATCGCGTATCTAAGGAAATAGCAGTATAACTTTTATGTGTTATCACCTTAAGGACAGCACATACAAGGCTTAATTGCACAATTTACCGCGCCAAGAAATTTAAAATAGTCTTCTTTAGGTGAGAGGGTAGGAGTGGATCGCAGCAGGCATAATCAGCAAATTAGGAAAACACAGAACAGGACAGGTGAGATGTGTATCCAGGGAGCGAGTGCTCAAAAAATGGGACAGCTGTTACACCCAGGTTTTTGACGCAATAGTTTTAACTTGCTAATGCATCAGACACATTTCCTGGTGTCCTGGTATTAGCTCATCGGTATGGTGTAAGTTTTATCTGTACTATACCATACAGAATATAGGTACAGAATTCAAGCTGTACCACTGTGTCGATTTGGTAAGGAGATGGACAATGGCCAAAATCATGAAGACTCTCTCACACCAAATAATGAAGATGAAAAGAAACGGGAAATCAACACGGGACATTGTACAGCATTTGGCTTCGGTGGACATCTTCGTTTCTGAAAGCACGACATTATAAAGGAGAGAGGAGGCAAAGAGAATCTAAACCAAGGACGATTCAAAGGTAAATAACTTTCTAAAAATACTTTTCTTGCATATAAATACAAATATGCACATTATTTTTAAAACTAACAGTTGATCTCTTTTTTTCAAGTCCTATTGTGAGAGCTATCGACAAACTGACTGATGAAAATGATGAGCTACCGGCGATGCAAGTCCAGAGACGGCTATGGGCTGACCTTGGTGCGACCGTTAGTCCGAAATCGATAAGAAAAGTGCGCAGGAGGCTTGGATGGAGATACAGAAAAACCAACACATGCCCCATGATAAGGCTAAAAAACGAAGAAGAAAGACTAAAACAATCACTCCAGTGGATTGAACAGGTGGAGGCATTTCAGGATGTACTTTTCACCGACGAAACAACAGTGGCTCTGGAACAGTTTTCAACAATGGCATTTTGTAAAAGGGGGAGATATGTGGACAAGCCAAAGCCCAAACATCCACTGAAGGTTCACGTCTGGGGGGGTATATCTAGAAGAGGCCCGGGACCACTTCTTATTTTCGAAGGAATTATGGACTGTGAATTCTTCGAGGAAGTCGTGGTCACACAGCATGCCGCCCCATATATCAGGGAGCACTTTGGATCAAGGCACCGTCTCTTTCAAGACAATGATCCGAAACACACAGCAGCAAGGGCGAGGCTTGTAGCAGAAGGAGTGAACTAGGTGAAAACTCCAGCTGAATCCCCAGATCTAAATCCGATAGAGATGGTTTGGCATTCGCTGAAAGACTATGTTCGGAAAACTGCTAAGCCCATCACAAAGCAGGAACTGATCGATGCGATCTATAAATTCTGGGAGGAAGAACTGACCAAACAAAATTGTAACAATTTTATTAACAGGCTGTTTCGTGTTCTTCCTAGGATTGTTGACCGGGGCGGGGACATTCGGGAATGTGAGTCTGAGAAAGACAGTCTCACGTTTGTGGATAGTCTGTCCACAAACGAAACATTCCTGTTAGACAAGAGGAATGTAAAAAAACAATTACTTTTTGTCAGTGAAAACCTGTGTGTGTGTGTGTCTCTCTCTGCTGGATGTCTCTCTCTCTCTGCTGAATGAATAAAAGCATTTTATTTAAAACGCGTTTGTGTTTGTCTAGGTATTTACTTTGTAATCTGTGGTTTACATCTACTGTATTGCTTTGAGATACCACTTTTAAAGGTGATATGTAAAATAAAGTTTTTTAATTTTGTTATAGAGAAACATGATCAGATTTTTCCTGGTTCAGAAAAAAAGATCTAAAGTGCTACACCTAACTTTCTTAATTCGATGTATTTAAAGCAGTGAACTACTGTAGGTGTAACATAACATTCAGAAATACAATCGAGAATAGTTTTGTGGTGTTTGTTTAGATGAAACATTCCTAAAACGTATAACTTAACAAAATTAAAGATGATTAAAATCTGTAATCTTTCCACTTGTACTGTATGTCATCGGAAAATACAAGAAGTTTCTGCTTTGTGTAAGGATGGTATCAAAAAGTAATCTAAGTGGTGAGAAAGCTGTGCTCAATGTATTTAAGGGACTTAAAAGTAAAAGGACATGCTTCATATTGCTTGACTAATTTTAAAAACTGTTATAAATGCAGACGCTCCCTCGGTGCCGCGCCGGGTGTAAATATCTAAATATACATTCGCCCCGGGTAGAGGCCGAAGAGCGCCCGGCTGGGTTGCGCAGGGAAGAGCAGGACAGGAGTGAAAGTGGTCAGGGCAGGGTTTAGGAAGGCCGCCGACCAGTGCGGCTGTCCCACAGTTAAGCGGGCGTACAGTCTGGGCAGGTATAGATTACACTTTTCTAAAATGTATTTGAAAAATAAAAAAGATTACAATCTAATCCTTCCAGGTTTGATCCCAAAATCCCAAGAAAAATAAATCTAAACGGAGAAAGCTATGCTGAAAGTGTATTAAGATACTTAGAAGACAAAGATACTGTATCAATTTATGTTGCATTTGTCTGATTATGATTAAAAAAAACACATAAAATTAAACACGCGTTTGCGATTTAAATCAAAACACGATTTAAATCAATATAAATGTTTATATTGTAATGCATACTGTCCAGCCTCCATTTCTCTATAAAAATTTACTCCATTACAAATTTACAATTTGTTGATAATAGAAATGTTAGGTTCTCTAAAGCTTTGTGATGGTTGACCCACCCAGGCAGCACAAGATCAGCTGCACTGGTAAGATGCAACACTGAAGATATGATAATAACCTTTTAAATCTGAATGGAGATCTGAAGGGATCCCCCCACACACACACAATAGAAGCAGGAAGCAGAAGCAGGGACCGTTGTCAGAAGGGAAGAAGGTGACTATTCATTGTTATCAAAAATGACTAAGATTCGATCATGTTGTGATATTTTGAAAAATAAAAGTCAATTGATTGTCCATAATATCCCTATTCTATTTTTTCGAAGAAATGTTTGTTAAGAGAAAAGTCCAGCACCAGCTGGATTTGAACACACAACCCGTGAGTTGATAATCGGGCACATAGACCAGTGGGCTACAAGGGAAGTCGCATGAAGAGAGAGGCGAAACAGCCCTGCACAGCCCTGTCCCAGTACACGAATATAATCATATTGTTATTAAATTCTTTAGATACGCGATTCCATATTATATTAGCAGAAAAGTTTAAAACTGCCACTTTTTCACATGCTATTTCACATGCTAGTTAAATACTTCGATGCTTAAAATCGTTAGGGAGAAATGGAATACCGGTGTGTATTTTTCCTTTAAAGTACCGATTCATGGAATCTGACTGGCTGACACCCTTCTGAAGTGGGTCCATAAAATCTGGTATACGGAAAAGAAAGCGTTGATAAAAAAGCCTGGATTCTCATGTATCTCATACAAGTATCTTTTAATACAGTCTTTGCTGTGCACATGAGGATCCTTGTGATATTTTGAGCTCTACTTGAATGATAAGTGTCGCATTTTAAATCATTTTCGTTGTTAGAAATTATGAAACACCCTGTTAAAAGCAAGGGAGTTTTTATGCCCGTTGAAGTAAAACAAAATGCCTGACAAAGTATTGCTTGGACAGATTCCAAGTGCTTGTACAAATGTGCTAAAGAAATTATACTTTGAGTATACAGCTTGTCCAAAGTCATTCATTATTAATACTATTAGTGATAGCTTCGGTAAAGGCTTTGATGCATAAATATTTCTGATAAAGGTAGGTTGTGTACTTTTGCCCAACTAAGCAATCTTGCTTTCATAAAATATACCAACATTTTAATGACTGATGATTAACATGCTGTAATACACAGTTTAAATTTAAAAGCTCAAATACTGTACATGAGAGGTTAAGCTTTATTGGCTCCTCCTGGCGGTTTTACAAGGTGATGCAGTATACTTTCCGGAATGACGTCAAATGACGCGATTAACCCCGTAATACTGCGACACGCCCACTTTGAATGGCTGCATCTGTACCACCTTGTGGAATAAGAAGAAAATTACAAAAATTGTGCTTGCTTACCACAATGGGCCTCATCGGAGGCATCCAGGCAGTCTAAGTGGCCATTACAAATGCTCCCAGTGGAAATACACTGTCCATTGGAACACTGCTGGAATCCTGGACCACAGGGCTCTGAGAATAAACCAACAGAAAACAGCTTCTAATTCAAATCTGAAATAAACACCACTTGAATGGCTTCATTCAGGTTTTTAAAAGTTTGATATAACATTTGTCCCCCTTTTAAGATTTGTTAAAGCAGTAAATTCATTTTTTAAAATAATTATTTTTCTTTTTATTAGCTTTTGCTTTTCCATTTGGCACTTTGTATGTCTTTTTGAGCTTATGTAAAATATTACATTTCAGAACTTTTAAAACCTGAATAAACTTAAATAAATGTGCTGCATTCTAGGAAAATGTGAATCACAGAAGGAAAATGAGAATTATTAGCATTCAATAAACTATTGTGTAAACATCAATTCCTCAATATTGTTTTTAAACCATTCATTTACATTTTTTGGAGCAGGATTAAAAGGTGCAAATGAGCAGTTTATGTAAAAACTATTACGTAACATACCATTTTTATTTCCTTAATAACAGGTAACAGGTAGTCAACCCTGCTCCTGTCTTTTCTGACTTTTCTTCCAGGAAGATCTCTTTACTTCCGGACAAGAATGTAATGTCAGAGCTATTGATATCATTTTTTTGTTTGAGTTATACAGTACTTTCCAGTTTGTTTTTGGTTCTTAAAAGATTGAATGAGTTTTGCAATTGGCATCAATCACTCCCTTAGTGTCAGAAATTAATTTTCCTGAAATATAACCATATGTATCACTACAGAAGGACATTGTGGGAGTGTCTGATAAAAGTGAATAAGAATCTGTCTGTTCATCATAAATTGATTTCCTGTCAACAGCTATTAGTCTACAATATGGGTGCAAATTCAAAGATAAAGGTGAATAGAGACTGTAGTCAAAGCAAACAAAACAATTAAAGTAAACTGCCATACACAGATGGGTATAGGGAGCTAAACATTCTTCAATGTAGAGCAAAAGAGATAGAGAAGTGATTTGATTCAAGTGTATAAGATCCTCTAGAGAGTATCACCCCAAGGGACTATTTAACATCCAGTGGTGAATCAACGATACAGAGTTACAATCAGAAACTCAAAGGGAATTGATTTAGCATAGAGAATTCTTTACACAAAAAGTAGCAGGTATTGGGAACAGACTTCTCAGCTAGGTGGTTGAGGCCCTAGCTGACAGCTTCGACTGTCTAATGACTGGACACTTAAAATGACAGCTTTGCGATATTTTAGTCTTTAAGTCATTTAAGACATTTTTTGCACTTTTTATTGCAAGTTCTTCTGTAAAAGAAAAAGTCAACACCAATGATAAATACAGTTCAGTTTTAATAAAATTCACCAGACATGAGTGTTTCCTACCATTAGAACTGCATATCACTGCCTTATATATATATAATAAGCCCTTTCAGACAGAGTGGGTTTTTACCTTGCCTCTAAATGAAATTTGAACAGTAATTGTTTGCTAAATTGAAAATTATACTTAATTCATACATTTTGTTAGTCAGCACAGATCCTTTGCAAGTGTAATGGGTCATCTGAAATCAGTAATTATGATAAACTATTCTGACCACTTTCTCAATGGAGTCAATAAGAAAATCAACCAAGAATGTAATTCTGCTTAGTTTACAGGTAAATTATTTAGAGGTAAGATATCAGGTCTGATCTGTCTCAAAGGGTCCAGTTGATTTGGAGACAGTTGGCAACACTACGATTATCTTTGCTAGTCCCCAGTTATACAGCTTGGTGTACTTAACACCTCACACTTATTTTCCACTTTTCTTTGTCCTCAACAAACATTATAACATATTTAATTGACTGTCAATTAATTATTTATCAATTATTTTATCATTTCACACATGCACACACATTAATTTTACTAATGTTATGATGGTTATGATTTCTCTTCTGAAAATGCCCTTACCAGGTCTGCCAAGATGAGTGCCTGTGGTGAAATTAGCATGGAATCCCTTCCTGGTTCTTGATTTGTTGGTTACAAAGAGTACTGTCATGTGATTGTTTGTAGAGAACAGGTCAACAAATGGTCCTCTTCCTGTATAAACATCTGACAATAAATGAGATATTATGTCATTATATATTTAAAAGATTCTAAAAAGGTAACAAATGAGAGTAGGCCATTCAGCACAACTAGAGAAGTACAGATGCAGCCATTCAAATTGCGTGGTACAAACCCGTACTGCGCACAACTACCTATGTCATACCACGGTACGTGATTGGCTGGCCAAAATGACCGACAGGGGCACTCATGGTGCATTGGTCATTAGTGGAAAGATTTAATCATTTAATCTCTTTAGTTTGCACGTTTTAATCCGCTTAATATTGAAAATTTATATGACATTTTACAACTAAAGGGAAATTTTAGTAGCTGAGCATAAATAGAAGAGGAGCATAATGCATCTGATGATCATAAACTATATTAATTTAGGAACATACAATCATGCAAACTGTATATTGTACACTGTATATGGTCTTGGTAGTTTAAAGAAAAAATACACACCAGTATTCCACTTTTTCCCTGAGCATTTTAAGCATCAAAGTCTGACGTGGTTATTTCAGAAACGTTTTTACGTGCTCCTTCTGACCATATTACTTTTATACACTTTGTGAAAAGTGATAGTTTTAACCTTTATTGCAAATACGCTTGCTATCGGAGTAAACAAAAGCATACTTTTAGAACTTGATTAATAGGGAATATAATATGGAATCGGGTATCTAAAGAAATTAATAACAATATAATTATATTCATATACTGTAGCTCAAACAGTAGTATAAGACTATCTATTGATATGTGAATGGCGGTTTTAGTGCTTTTCATGAGACCGTCTAGCTATTGCCATGAGTTTTCTTTAAAAAAATAAACATCTCTTTGAAAAATTAAAATAGCAAAAATTATGGACACTATATAGACATTTTTTATATTTTTATATGTTTTATAACATGTATGAAGCTAAGCCATGTATTCATAACAACAATTAATTTTGAACTGCTAATGATATTATTACTGACAATAAATATTATCGACACTATATTGAATTTGTTGGTCTTTCTAAATATCACAAAACATTCAAAGTTAAGTGATTAACATTTTCCATGAATACTTGTGCTCGTTATCATAGTAAAAAAAATCATACTTTTCAGAATCTAATTATTTAAGCAATAAGTCACAAGAATCTGTGCTATATCGTAGATATAGTCACAGTTACAAGGTGTTTTAACTGTGACTATATCCATGACATACAGATGCAGCCATTCAAAACACGTGGGGTACACCACGGTACGAGTTGTAATGCGTCATTTGACGTCATACAAAAAAAAAATATCCGAAATCACCTTGTAAAACTGCCAGGAGGAGCCAATAAAGCTTAACCTCTCATGTACAGCATTTGGGCTTTTAAATTTAAACTGTGTATTACAGCATGTTAGTCATCAGTCATTAAAAAGTTGGTATATTTTATGAAAGAAAGATTGCTCAGTTGGGCAAAAGTACACAACCTGCCTTTATCATAAATATTTTAAGTATGCAGAAATATTTTATGCATCAAAGCCTTTACCGAAGATATCACTAATAGTATTAATAATGAATGACCTTGGACAAGCTGTAAACTCAGAGTATTACGCTGGTCCACATTCTTTCTAACCGTCATTTTAAATGAAAATACTTTATTTTTTAATCGACAAAAAGTAACACCACATTATTTCGTTGATCTAACTAACAAGGACAGGACGTTAGCAAGCCAATATGATAAAGGAATAAATGACTTTTTTTGTTTATTTCTTTAGCACATTTATTTGAACATTTCCATCGATTGAAAAAGCACTAAAAATTCCAGGCTCTGCATATATTAGAAAATATAGGACTTCTTTGAATGTGTGTCAGGCAACAAGATTTCAGGAACGGAATTATCCATTTTATAATAGGAAATATAGTATGGAATCGTGTATCTAAAGAAATTAATAATTATATTAATTTAAGGATCTAAATATCTATAAATATGTATCTATATAGCAGGTAGTATTACTGTATTCCACTTTCTTTGTAAACATGGAAAAACAGATTCACAACGGGAAGCTGTGTCACTCTTCTGTGTAAAAAATGTTTTTAATAAGATGCTTAGAATAGGAATGTTCCTGCTGTCAGTCTTAACATAAACATATTATGTAAACTATACTGTATATTGCTGGTCTTGTTAGTTTAAAGAAAAAATACACACCAGTATTCCATTTCTCCCTAAACATTTTAACAATCAAAGTCTTTCATGTGGTTATTTCGGAAATGTTTTACGTGCTCCTTCTGAGCATGTTACTGTTTACTGTTCCTGACTATATTACCTGCCCTGGTGGACTGTCTTTAATAAGAAGGTTAGCCTATTCTACTCTGAGAATGTAGAGGGGGTGGAAAGTGCCCACAGTCATTTAATTAGCATTACAATACACACTGATTCCCTTGTGAAGATATAGACATCAGAATATTCGTGCGTGGTCAAAAAAATGGCATTAAGCACTTAAAATTAATATGGTCAGTAACATGCTGTAACAAGATCAGCTAAACTGGGAAGAAAACGCTTTCCGAGAAAATGTTTTAGATGTGAAGAACATAGATCCCCAATGCAATTTCAACCAAACCTGTTCCCACACACCCTGCCCCCACTGCAATTAGAATATACACAAAGCACTGAAATCTTTTGAGATGATGATCAGGTGTTTCCGTCAACACCTTCCAGCAGCACTCCCATGCCCAGACGAGAGAGAGACACAAGACAAGCCCACCAAGACCACGAGTGAGCCAGAGCCAGAGAGAGTAACACCAAGGGGTGCGGAACCAGGGAACTATTTACATGGAAAACGGGCAATCTCCCCAGACTGTACACCAGTTTCATTGTTATCTGGATACCTCTTTATCCAGGTAACAGTTTCAGAACTTCCCCCGCCTGTCTGACTTTTTTTAACCCTTCTGTGCCTGGATTGCAACGGGTAAGATATTTTTCCAAGAAAAAACAGAAAAATTTCACCAGAGCCTCTTCTCTTCTTGTGTCTAATTTTTAGTTTAGAAGGATTCAAGCAGGATTTTAGATGAAAGGGAGCGACCTCAATCAAGCCCAAAACATAATTGAACCTGTTCAGAGCCTACATTACATTTTAGCATTTCATGTTGAGCAGAAGACTCTCACACCTGAAGAAGGCTTGCATTTTCTCTATTTTCTTTTAAGCATGTGTACAATGCTGTAATACAGTTTAAAATAATTAAAAGTTTAAACAGTATCAACTTAACTCCATTAATATAAGTATCGAGTGGTATTAAATAAATACAGCTTTTTAGAATAGATTACACTTTTCTAAAATGTATTTAAAAAATAAAAACGCATGTAATTAAACGTGTTTGCAATTTAAATCAAAATGGGGGTAACGGGGACACCCTCTCTCTTATTATCAACACTAGTTGATTGTGGTTCTTCTCAGATACTGTAGTTGGGCATTCAGGTACATTGCCAGGAGAAATAAAAACAGATTTTGATAGTTAATAACCACTTTTTATGCACGAAATACGGGAGATTTGTCTTCCTCCTGATCAGCTTAGAAATCTGTGTACGCTGTAAAGTTTTTACTTCTTAATTAAACGTTTAAAATACACGTTTCGAATAGAAAAAAAAATCTTCTGTTGTTTTCCTGGAATGTAGAACAGATCAGCAGGTCTTTGATGCTAAAACTTTGATGCTTAAAATTTTTAGGGAGAAATGGAAGACTGGTGTGTATTTTTTTTAACTACCAAGACCAGCCACATACAGTACAGTTTACATACAGTAATATGTTTATGTTCCCAAATTAATATCATTTATGACCTTCAGATGCGTTATGCGTTATTTTTATGCTCAGCTACTAAAATTTTACCACTAAAGGGAAATTTCATATAAATATTCAATACTAAGCAGATTAAAATGTGCACAGTAAAGACATTAAATGATTAAATCTTTTCAGGACTGACCAACGCACCACGAGTGCCCCTGTCGGTCATTTTGGCCAGCCAATCACGTACCGCGGTGGCACACGCGTAGTTGCCCGCAGTACGGGTTTTTACCTTGCATTTTGAATGGCTGCATCTGTAGCACAGGCCTCAAGTGCCATGTTGCTTTTATAAAACGGTCCCCAAATATGCAAGTGCTGTATAGAATGAATTTTAATTTTAAAAAATTATTTAACATGAAAATTAAGATGTTTACGTTCCTCCGCCTGTGAATATAGTCCCTCGTTGCTACACAACACAGAAACACAGCCACAAGTACCATTAGCTAGCAAAAAGGACAGCAATTGGGAAAAAAAGACCTGCTGATTTGTTCTACATACCAGTAAGAGAACAGAATATGATTTTTCTCTGTTTGAAATGTGTTTTGTGAAATAAATATATTTTAAACTTTTAATTAAGAAGAATAAAACTAACAGCATACACAAACATTCAAAGCTGATCACGAGGAAGAAAGATCACCCATTTTTTGCACATAAAAAGTGGTTATTAACTATCTAAACCTGTTTTTATAGCTCTTAAAATCATGCAATATCTAAGTTAAGCAGGAACATGTCATTATATCTCATTTTTTATTTATTTTTTTAAAACTTAAAAAATTGTTTGCCCATAGGTCCTTCCTATTCATACGAAAGGCAGTGACATCACGACGCTGGCAAGCCCTCAGTCACCTGACCAGCGGATCGCTGCATATGAGAGACAGTTTAGCTTCTGGGAAATAAATTTTCCTCCATTAAATTTTAACTCGTTTAAAGTGTTTAAAATGTATAATTAAAAAGTAAAAAAAAAACTTACAGCTTATCAAAGATAATCATGAGGAAGTGTAGTCCATGTCTAATGGTCTAACCCCATTACCCCCATTTTGATTAAAATCGCAAACGGGTGTTTAATTAAATGCCTTTATTGATTCACAATCTGACACGTAAATCCTTATCTTTGTCTTCCAAGTATCTTAATCAACTCTTAATGCAATGTAAGTCCCTTAATTAACTTTCTCACCATTTAGATTTATTTTTCCTACTATTGTGAAACAAAGCAGGGGTGTATTGTATTTCCTCATACCGGGGTAAAGTTAGCTTGAAGTTCCAAAATGATTTTGGCACGCCTGTAGCATTTTCACGAAACTTCCTAGAGTTGCAAGAACACTTGCTTTGTGTATAAAGTACATTTTGAATGTTTTCACAGCCTTCACTTTTTATACCATTTTTTTGGACTACGCACGAATATTCTTACAGTATGTCCATATCTTCGCAAGGGAAACACAAAAGCCTCCAAACCAAATGCATTTTAAAGACCATGACTTGTGAAAATTTTCAGAACCCCTACATAAACGTATCAGTGAGCTAAATATTTTTTTCTGACATTGGGGGTTTTGATTGATGCACAATTACACACCATCTGAAACACTGGGACCTCTGTAAACATACATATATTCACAACGCGAGAAATACTGCTCAAAAGAGTTTCATGCAAAAAACCTGTATTTGACCATAAGAAGCAAAACAGCACAGTCTGTAATTACCCAGACTGTAAGCACGGGAATAAAGCTTTGTTTCATTTCTGAAACCTTTTCTTTATTTCATGTTTTCATTCAGCAGGAAAATTCTGATTCTTTACTCAACAGCTTATTAAAAACAGCAACCATGATATTCAAATCATGATGTCCATGATTTTTTAACACAGAAGACTGACAGCTTTGGGTTGTGAATCTTTTTTTCTCGTGATTTTATTGAATGTGGCACTTCAGCATTTAAACCACAGCACCCACAATGCTGCAAGTAAGTGTTTTACACACTAAGCAGGTCCTCTGACCTTTCCAAGCTTTGCTTTGGGTTATGAAACCTTTTTTAGTTTTTTTAAATTAGTTTTTCAATTTGGCACCATTAGACATCCAATATACTGGGATAGTGGGGTCTTTTTCATGACTCAATAGCTTTTAAGCACAACACCCACAGTGCTGCAACTATGTGTTTCACACACTAGACAGGTCCTCTGACCTTTCCCAGCTTTGTTTTGGGTTGTGAAACTGTTCTTTATTTTGTAATGTTTTTTTGAAGATAACACTACAGGTAATACACTGGAATAGGGGGGGTCTTCTTAATGACTCAATAGGTTTTTAGGCATAACATTCACAGTGCTGTAACCACATGTTTTACACACTAAAGCACAACACTAAAGTAAAGAAAGTGCATCTTTTCTCAGGATAACTCCCCTCAGAAAGAAGTAACAGTTTCAATATGTCCAAAAAACAGTATGTCTTCCATAAGTGTTAACTTTCAGAACCAATGTGAAACTGAAATAAAACACAGGAAACCCAGAGATTACTGGAAGCACTCCAATACAAGTGTATTGCTTGTCTAATAATGCAGTATTCCAAAAATTATAAAAAAAATACAGAAAAGATTCACAAACAAACACAAGGTTGTGAAAAGTCAG
This sequence comes from Lepisosteus oculatus, assembly GCF_040954835.1. Lineage (NCBI taxonomy): Eukaryota > Metazoa > Chordata > Actinopteri > Semionotiformes > Lepisosteidae > Lepisosteus > Lepisosteus oculatus. The sequence goes on from NC_090700.1 coordinate 25,570,269, forward strand.
AGGGTCTGTCTAGAGTGTAAAACACTTGGTTGCAGCACTGTGAGTGTTGTGGTTTGAAAGCTATTGAGTAATGAACAGCAACCCCCTATTCCTATGTATTACCTGTCCAATGGTGCTATCTTCCAGAAATAATAAAACATTATGGAAGGGATTCACATTCGAAATCATAATTGTGAAAGATAAGAGGGCCTGCTTAGTGTGTAAAACACTTGCTTGCAGCATTTTGAATGTTGTGCTTGAAAAGCTATTGACTCAAGAATAGCATCCCCCTATCCCCATGTACTGCCTCTCTAATGGTGCCATATTGAAAAAATCATAAAAAAATAAGGAAAAGTTTCACAACCCAAAGCAAGGTTTTATATGGTGAAGGGGCTGTCTCGTGTGTAAAACACTTGGTTGCAGTGAATTGTGAATGTTATGCTTAAAAAGCTATTGAGTCATTAAGAAGACCCCCCTATTCCAGTGTATTACTTGTAGTGTTATCTTAAAAAAAGCATTACAAAATAAAGAACAGTTTCACAACTCAAAACAAAGGTGGGAAAGGTCAGAGGACCTGTCTAGTGTGTGAAACACATAGTTGCAGCTCTGTGGGTGTTGTTCTTAAAAAGCTATTGAGTCATGAAGAAGACCCCACTAACACAGTGTATTGCATGTCTAATGGTGCCATATTGAAAAAAAATCATTAAAAAAAAACTAAAAGAGGTTTCACAGCCCAAAGCAAGGCTTGGAAAGGTCAGAGGACCAGCTTAGTGTGTAAAACACCTGCAGCATTGTGGGTGCTGTGGCTTAAATACTATTGGCTTGTGAACAGCATACCCCTATCCCAGTGCATAGTGGCACATTAAATAAAAGCATGAGAAAAAGAGATTCACATCGCAAAGCTGTCTCAGTCTTCTGTGTAAAAAATCGGTTTGAACATCATGGGTGCTGTTTTTAATAAGCTGCTGAGTAAAGATTGTGAACTTTCCTGCTGTCAGCAGTATTGTGTATATAGTTGACCTTTAACATCACATTTTAATAGTTGCACAAACAATAAACATTCTACACTAATTAAAATTATTAATTAATCCCACAAATACAAGTTTACATAAATACATGGATATGCTCACACACCTCAATAAATAAAGCAACATAATGAAAAACTGCATTCTAAGTTCATATCAAATATCACTGTATCCAGCATATTGATGAAACAGCATCAAATACACAGTCTAGCAAAATTGTGGGGTTATCAGTAGAAAAGTTAGTGTTAGACTTACCCAATAAGCATGAATTATCCCCTAATCCATCTCTCACTTCAATCACATCATTAATATATTCCAGGTCAATTTCTGAGAAATGCAGTTGAATGTTTTTGCCTTTTTCTGCATAAAGATACCACACACCTGGTAGAACAGAGAAGTGGGAGACTTTTGAAAAGCCCTAGGTTTGACTGAAATATTAAAATGCTGACCTTCTAGTACTTTACTGTGTAAAAAAATGAAAATCAAAAGAAAAATAAAGTGTGGATGTATAGATCCAGCCATTCAGAATGCTCAAAGCATAATGTACCATACTGCAAAGTACAAACCGATTTATACTGCAATAGCAACAGCAATAGCGGGAATGCTTAACATGGTGCATGTAAGCAACCTGGGGTTTCATGGGATATGCCTGGGTTTGAATCCTGGCCAATTCCCATCCCTGTGGGGAATAGCATTTGTCCTAAAATAAAAGCAAAATTGGCACTGAGATCAAGAAGGATGAGTATCGAAAGAGAACAAGAATCAGAAACTATTAGAAGATCGTTAGTGACTTTGACCAGGGCAGTTTCTGTGCTGTGAAGTTGACGGAAGCCAGATTGGAGGGGTTCGAAAAGGTTATTTGTTATGAGGTGGTTATGTAACTGAAGTGTGACAGCACATTCTAGAATTTTAGCAAGAAAGGGTAATTTAGAGATGGGGCGAAAATTGTTAAGATTGTCGAGAGCCATGTTAGGCTTTTTTGGCACGGGGGTAGTGGCAGCTGTTTTGAGGACTATTGATACAACGCCAGTGCTCATGGAGAGAAGCTGGAGCGAAGGAAACCAGAGAAGTTGGATGAGGAGGGAGGAGGTATGGAAATTATATGCGTAGTGGAGAGAATGTGATGCTGGATATTGTCGATCTTAGAACTAAAGAAATCTAAGAATGTGTTGCAAGGTTTTGATGAGGCAGTCTTTTGATGGTGGAGAAAAGATGTCTGGGGTTGTTTTGGTGATTTTCCATGATGTGAGAGAAGTAGGTGGATCTAGCAGACTCTGTAGTAACCTTATATTCAGACAAGTAATCTCTCCAAGCCTGATAATGCACATATAGGCCAGAAAGACACGACCTATGCTCAAGTTTGAGAGATGCTGCCTTCATGGATCGCAGATGGTCGTTTCCAGGGAGCAGGGTGAGAGAAGGAGATGGTTAGAGTTTTTAAAGGAGCAAAGGTGTCAAGGGTAGATAAAAGAGCAGTGTCAAGTAACTGTATTTTGTCCTTTAAAGAGTCAGAGGAAGAGAAACAAGATAAGGAGGACAGAACAGAATTTGCAAACCTTGTTGAAATTTACAGAGCGTGTGTGGAAAGTGTTAGAAACAGGTAATTCCAGATTGAAAAGAAGAGCTAAGTGGTCAGAGAGGCCTAGATCAAGGGGTGAGCAGTGGGAGACAAAAGAGTCACTTGAAATAATTAAACCTAAGGTGTGTCCTTTGTTATGTGTAGGGGTACAAACAAACTGAGTAAGATCAAAACATCCCAATAGAGAAAGGCAGTCTTTAGACAGACTGGAAGACCTTGAATCGATGATAGGTAGAACAAATGATAGGTAGAACTTGTGGAGCATTAGGTATTAGTGAAATGATTGCTTCATCTGTTTACACCTTGCATGTTTATAGCAGCTTAATATGGAATATTAATATGTAATTATTAAAGTGCAATTTTAGTAGCTGAGCTTAAAAATAACAAGCATAACAACTCTGAATGTCATAAAAATATAAATTTAGTATTTCATTCACTTACTATGGTTATTTTGGAAAAGTTTGACATGTTTGTTCTGACTATATTCAATGTTCGTACTTTAGAAAAAGCTATACTATTTTAATCTTTTCTATGAATACTTGCTATTGTTATTATAATAAAATTGCACTTTCTAAAATCTATTTAATAGGGAATATTAATATGTTATCATGTAACTAAAGAAATACTAAAAAATATAAATTTTAGGATCTAAAAATAATGTATTTATATAGCTTTAGTAGTACCGTATTCCAATTTCATAAACATCTGCATCAGTTTGTTTGGTTCATTCACTTTTGATTATTTTGGAAATAATTTGAAAAGTCTGTTTCAGCTACTGTATGTTACTGAGTTATAGTTTAGTACAGTGGAGTTAAGTGTGTTTCTATCACCCAGAAGGCCCCATGTTTCATATTTAACAAATAAAGACTCCTACTCTAAAAATAAAATAGTAAATAATATGTACACTATGTTAACATTTGTATTACTTTTATATAGTACTTTTATCCGAGTCTCAGGAAGGAGACTCGGAGACCTCTTCAGAGAACATGTTAGGGCTGTGAAGATTAAAGATTTCTCCAAGCCTATTGTTTCTCATTCCATCTCTGACAGCCATGATCACAGTAATCTCTCCTGTGTTCTCAAAGCTGGTTTTCCTAACTCCAACATCAGAAAGACTATAGAAACTTGTAATATATTTATATTTATACTTGTAAAAATGTTCTAATTTAAATGCACTATAGAAATTATAAGTATTAATATTAATAATGTTCTTGTCTGAGGGGGCTTTAGAGCAGTTTACAATCATTTTTATTTTCTTTGTGATGAAACTTTGAAGTGCAATGACAAATACAACCAATTGGAAATAAAATGACATTGACAATTGTAAATATATTATGATGTTTATATTGACATTGTTATTAATTTTATATATCCCTTTGTCTGAGCCCTATATAGCTTATATATCTGGGCCCTGTCCCTCAAATAACAATGACTACAGTTGTTACTACAGGTACCACTGACGTCAGTTGTAATGAAATGCTTTGAGAGGATTATGGTATCCATGCTGTGCTCAGAAGTGAACACTGTACTGGATCCATATCAGTTTGCATTTAAACACTGGAGGGGCACCGATAATGCAATCACCAGCATTATGCATCATGTTCTAAAACACCTAGAGGACCCCAATGCCTATGCTCGGATGCTGTTTGTGGACTTTATACGCTGCAGGCCCATCTATTGATAAGTTGGTTGAAGCAAACGTCCGTTAGCCATAACATTACAAGATGGTACCATTCACTATTCATTTTTAACAAATCGCACACAGTATGTCAGGGTCAACAAAACTCTTTTCAAGTCACAATCTATTAGCAAAGGTGCCCCTCAGGGATGTGTGAGCTCTCCAGTTTTGTTCACACTTTATACAAATGATTGTACAAGCAGTAGTCAAAGCAACTTAATTTTCAAATTCTCAGATGATACAGTTGTCCTTGGCTTAATGCACCTCATCTGCATACATGTCAGAAATCCAAAGATTTCTGCAATGGTGTGACAACAATAGCCTAAAAACAATAGAAATAGTTTAAGATTCCAGAACAGTTGGTGATCACTCACAGGTAGTTATCCACAACGAACTTATCACTCAGATTGATTCATATAAGTACTTACAGATGCAACCATTCAAAATGCACGGTTCAAACCCGTACCGCAAGCAACTACCCACAGACCAACGCGGCATACTGCGGTATGTGATTGGCTGGCCAAAATGACCGACAGGGGCACACATGGTGTTCACGGTAGTGAAAAGATATATTCATTTAATCTCTTTACTGTGCACATTTTAATCCGCTTAGTATTGAATATTTATATGGAATTTTACAACTAAAGGGAAAGTTTAGTAGCTGAGCATAAAATGAAGAGAAGCATAATGCATCTGAAGGTCATAAACAATATTAATTTAGGAACATAAACATATTATGTAAACTGTATACTGCTGGTATTGGAAGTTTAAAGAAAAAAGGTTTTTACGTGCTCCTTCTGACCATATTATTGTACGTTTATATACTGTGAAAATCGATCGTTTTAACCTTTTCTGCGAATACGCTCGTTATCGGTATAACTATATCCATGTACTGTTGCACAAACAGTAGTATAAGAGTTGGTGGTGGGATAGCTTAAGTGGCTGATTTATAACCCTGAGGTCATGTGTTCAAACCCAACTATTGCCATGAGTTTTCTTTTAACAAATATACATTTCTTTAAAAAACTAAAATAGCAAATATTATTGGCATTATATTGACCTTTTTTATATTTCTACACATCACAACATGTTTGTACTGTATGTACAGAGCGGTACCGCAGGGCGTAGGGTGCAAATCCACAAGAGCCGAAAACGCTACATAATTAATACAGTTATATCTTCCATGTCGCATTAAGAAGTTTAAAAGGAGGGGACACTTTACACTTTAACTCTTCAGTTCACTGAGCAATTTCACCAGAGCCTCACAACATTGTCCAACAATACTCTTCTTGTGTCTAATTTTTAGTTTAGCAGGATTCAAGTAGGATTTCTGATGAAAGGCAGTGACGTCAAGCAAGTCCAAATCAAAGTTTAACCCATTCAGAGCCTACATTACATTTTAGCGTTTCATTCTGAGCTGAAGACCTTCACACCTGAAGAAGGCTTCACAGCTGAAATGTTGTGTTTTCTCTCTTCTCTTTTCAGCATGGAATAAACCTTTTACTTGTTCCTTTGCAGACTACGTGGGCTGAAGTAGCGTTGTACAGTGATAACAGACGTGAGTAATGTCATCCCCATTAAACAATGTGCTTATTGTGCAAATCCTGCTAAACTAAAAGCATTCCAATGTATGTTGTGTTTGTACTTGCAAGAATAGCAATTACAAACATTAAAATCATACTTGCTTTATACTGTCCAACTGAGCAATCTTGCTTTTATAAAATATACTGACTTGTTTAATGTGTGTGATGCTGTAATAAAGTTTAAAATAATTAAAAGTCTAAACAGTATCAACTTGAATTCTTATCTCTATTAATATAACTATCAAGTGGTATTACATTGAAGAAAGATGTGAAGACGGGGATTGAATTTAATCCTTTCTGTAGGGGGTTTAGACTTCTAAGTCACAAGCTGGGGTTTATGGCAGGAAAGGGGGTTAACTGATAAGGATTGTAGATGCAAGCTAGGAACCCCCCTGGGTGTAATCTTAAACTGACCATTTGTCCAGAACATCGTAAACTGGCCAAATACCATGAACCCCCCTCTTTACCATCAGACCGAGTGATGTCAGAAACGGAGAAGAAGACACTATATAACCCAAAAGTTTGTAACAGTATGGGGAACAATACTTTGGTTTTGTTGTTTCTTGCGGGAAACAAGACTTCGGCTTTATTGTTCCTTGCATGCAATAAACTCATCTGTTTTGCTTCATCTCGGGATCAAGAACCTTATTGTTGTTTCTTGCGGGAAACAAGACTTCGGCTTTATTGTTCCTTGCATGCAATAAACTCATCTGTTTTGCTTCATCTCGGGATCAAGAACCTTATCGGGATCAAGAACCTTATTATAGATTTATAAATCTATAATAAAGATTTTTCTAATGTTTTCTAAAATGTATTTTAAAAATAAAAACGATTACAATCTTTGTTTAGCGATGGTATGAAAAATAAATCTAAATGGAGAGAAGGAGAGAAAGCTATGTTGAAAGTTGATTAAGATAATTAGAAGACAAAGATAACGATTTACGTTGCACTGTCAGATTGTGCAATCACAAATCAATGTGAACCAAGACCAGCCATATACAGTACAGTTTACATACAGTAATATGTTTATGTTCCTAACTTAATCTTTTATGAGCATGTGAAAGGCATGGTAAATTGGAGATTCACTTACTTTGTATGATTGGAAACGAAGGCGTTATCAGATAAACGAAATGCTTTGGTGTTACTTTTTGTCAATGAAAAAATTAAGTCTTCGTTTACAAAGACGGTTACAAAGAATGTGGACCAGGGTAATACTTTGAGTTCACAGCTTTTCCAAGGTCATTCATTTTTAATACTATTAGTGATATCTATGGTAAAGACTTGTATGCATAAAATATTTCTGCATAATTAAAATATTTATGATAAAGGTAGTAGGTTGTGTACTTTTGTCCAACTGAGCAATCTTGCTTTCATAAAATATACCAACTTTTTAATGTATAATGATTAAAATTCTATAATACACAGTTTAAATTCAAAAGTCTAAAGAGTATACGACTTAAATTCTTAATTGAATAAAGATTGTCCCTCAGCAGTGAGCTGGATTCGCAACTGGGTGTTTTCTGGTGACAGCTCAAATGCTGTACATGAGAGGTTACATTTTTTTAGCTCCACCTGGCGGTTTTACAAGGTGATTCTGGATACTATTAACATAATATAATTTGCATACGGCACAGTTATGACGTTATGACGTGTTTCATTGCAACATGCCCACCCTGTTGTACCGCAGCACACCCCACTCCTTTTGAATGGATGCATCTGTAGGTGTACACATAGACAGTAACCGTGGACCGTAGTTTACTCATGTTAAGAGTGTTTGCTCCAAAGTTCAGCAGCCCTTATATTTCCTGCGAAGACTAAGAGTTTTTGGGGTTCAACAGGAATTAATGCTACTCTTTTACCTTGCTGTAATCTAGAGTATTATCAGATAAGGTATTTCAGTGTGGGTTGGTAATATATCAGTTCATTTTAAATCACAAATTACCCGCCTCGTCCTGACAGCTTTGAAGGTCATGGGAGTGAAACAGCACCCCTCCCTGCAGACAATCTTTGAAAAATCCATAATCAAACAGGCAGGAATAATTATATCAGATCCTTCGCACAACCTCAACTCTGAATATCAACTTCTTCCTTCTGGAAAACATTTTAGGGTTCCCAAATGTAAGTCAAACAGATACAAGCATTCCTTTGTTTCACTATCCATTAATGCTGTCAACGCAAATGTCAATGATAAACACAATTTTGGCTCTTACAACCCACTTGAGTGCAATATGTTTTGTGATGTTGTAGCGGCGAGGCTTAATAATAAGACAGAATTAAGTGTTTCTGAGCTTTCCCAAATTAGGCCTCATTTCTCTGTTCATCTCTGTGGTACAGCCACAGAGAAACCATTCATGCAAGGTGATTTAAGGTCCAAGGACAGCTCCCAAAGGGGGATGCACTTAGCTAAGCCTGGCTATCATGATCAATGGTCACCCATTGGCGCCTATCTGTTTAGGGAGTGCGAGTTGGACATCTGGACTGCATTACTAAGTGTCAGGAGTAAGTGACTCATATCTCACCTTGATCAACCAATCAGGGACTGGTAGGGCCGAGTAACCCACGTGGGACTCTGATGCCCATGGAACTTTCAGCCAATCAATGAGCTGAAGTTCCTCCAGGTAAAAACAGGCAACACAGAGAGCCTGAGAGATTCAGATAGAGATTCGACAAGATTGAGATTCAGATTCAACAAGATTCAACAGGAGAATTCCAGGGCAGGACGGCCCAGGAGCAGAAGGCTCCCAAGGGCAGGACATTCTCACAGCGCGCCTCCTGACCATCCTGAGACTCAGCCTGGACAACCACGGAACGGCCAGTGTGTCCGAGTGCCAGAACTTTCCTTTGTTCTAAGAGTCTAGAGTGGAGGTTGCCAGAGAGTAACCAGCAGCAGGCCTCGTGAACAGGTCGGAACTGTGGACAGCTGATTTGCTATTCAGAACTAGCTCTTCATCATAAACGAACTAGTCCTCTTCCTGACTTGCTGGGACCCACAGTCATCTTTTCTCCTGTGCACAAACTTTGCTAGTTAAAGGCAATACTAACTAGCCGGTCAGTGAGCATCAGCAGCGCACCGTCGCAAGCCGCACAGCACAGCCTGGCACGGAGCCAGAGAGCGCGGATTGGACAGCAACAGCCTGCAACTGTTTCTTTGTGCCCGCAGGAGATCTGAATCCCCAAAGATTGGATGAGTATTCAACTTCAATGCATTACAGCTCGAGAATTCAATTGTTATCCCAACCAGTTGATATCAATTTAATTCCTAAGAGTTATGTACTTGTTTGAGTATCTAATGTAGAAGTTGTAACCAAGTTCACTTTACGAAACGGTCTTAATGAATGATATACTGAACGTATGTCCTCTTGATATGTGTAACACTTTGTAACTGATTGAATATATATCTTTTGTATTCTGATAACCCTCTCGATAAGATCTGTTAGGTTTATATGCATATTCTATGTATTAATAAATGTATCCTCGTGTATTAGTACCTGTGTGTGTGCGTTGTTTGAGTTATATCGCATGGTTGGATTCTAAAGCCACCAAAAGAATCAACTTTGTGATTTACTGCTACAATTAAAAATTGTCTCAGTAAATGCCCAAACCCTACAGAACTGGTGCCTTCAGAGAGCCACTATGACTACATTTATTTGGCGTCCCTGAACCGGTTTTCTCTACATTTATTTGGCGTCCCTGGGTGGGCGTGGCAAGACTGAAATGAGTCAACCAAGCGGAATAATTCAATATAAAACGCCGCGGGTTTCATACACGACAATACAGTGTGCTGAAAGCCGAAAGAAAAAGTTCCCCTTGCTCTTTAAGCAGTGCTTGATTGTTTTGTGATCTTTTGCAATCTACCGGGTTGATTGCATACTTGATCTTGTGGTTTTCTGTGGTAAAACTGTGATTTCGTACTTAAAAGTAATACTCTTTAAGTTTAACGATGGTTGCTAAAAGGTCTGAATTCGAGTCGCTATTAAGCACTCTCTCTAGCAGCGACAAGTCTGACCACGATCTCTTCCATATCTCCGTCAGCGGAGAAGCTAGAAGAATAAATCTCCATTCTCTGAGAGAGCTAGCGAAGGACATAGAGAGATTTGACCCCGCAGTGTCAGAGAATAATATCGAGAGTTATATTCAGGACCTCAGGTATAACCTGCAGTACCTGCCAAACGCCACAGAACAGGAGAAAGTGTTTCTGGTTAGAAAAACTACCAGCAGAGCTGTACATGAGTGGATGGCTAGGCAGATGAAAGAAGTCTGTAATGATTTTGAGCAGCTTTGTCAAGCACTTATCGAAGAATACAGTGCGTTTATTGACCCGACTGCTGCGATAGCCGCCGCTCTTAACATTAAGCACGAGAGAGCAGAGTCCCCTCGCGAATATTACGAGAGACTTAGACGAACTTATTTTGCAGGGCGAAATGATGAGGGTTGCGAAGAGAACACACATTTCAAGGGTTTATTCATTGCGAATCTCCACCCGTCAGTCAGAAAGATGATCTTAATGCATACAGATGCACAGACCATGAAAATGACTGATATCAAGAGATTCGTGCAGAAAGCCTGGGAGTATGATGTCCAAAGTCGCTCTGAGCAAAAAGTTGCTAAAGCGACTGCGTTCGCCGTCAGAGCCAGCAGGGTTAACTCCCTCCTGCTCGAAGGAGCACAGGCTCCTGAGCTGGCTAAGCCCTGTTCCAAAGCACTCACACAGGACCGCACCCAGCGTCCTAAGTGCCATGAGAACACCGGGGGAGGGAAAGGGCTAGATAAAACTGAACAAAAGGATTCAGTAGCCGCCCGCCTGGCCAGGCTTGAACAAGCTTTATTAGGACAGGGACAACCGCTCCCCAAGGCTGCCGGAAGCGTGAATGAGCTGATACTCTCCAATGGAGGAGGCGGAGACCCGCCCCCTCTCCCTCCCTCAGTCTATCTGATTGAGCGGAATAGTTCCTGCCTGGATGAGGTCAGCCACTCCCAAGCGAGTGCTGACTCCACCCCTGAAGTCACAGAGCAGGCAGTAAAACAGAGAGGAAAAGCAGGAAGCTTTTACCTCAAGGCTGCCATGGGTGATGTCTTACCCAGTGAGACACTGATTGACACTGAGGTTGAGAGGTGTTTGATGTCACACGGCAAGCTCAAACGGGTAGAAAAGGAAAAGGGCATGCGACTCAGAGAGGAACCTTTGGTGAATCACCAGAAAGGCAAGGTGTGGAAACAGGTCAAGGCTCCTAAGCCTTCTGTACAGAAGGAAAGGGGGGCCAAGAGGCAGACTGTGCTCACACAGTGCCCACCGAACACAGAAGCCTATGCGGAGATTCCTTCTGTTCCCTCTGGACAAGAAATAAAAATATTTCCTTGTTCCCCGTATATACAGGGAAGTTGTGTCCCGGCTGAGGTCACAACAGCCTCCCTGCCACAGGAGCGCTGCTCCGAGCAGCCGCCTGATCCACCAGGTAAAGCACACACCTTTTACATCCCTAAAGAGGAGCAGATCTCCCCACCTGGCGATGAAAAGGAGCTTTCCCTGTACACCCTGGCACCCAAGAGGGGTCAGGACCACCACCCTGCAGTGGTGGAAGGGATCCAGATGGCAGGAGAGCAGGTTGGTGATGTAGCCCTCACCCTTAGCCCTGAGAGGTCCTCTATTAGTGAGGATCTGCTTGAGCAGCTGTCGCAGGGCCACCGCCAGGTGCCCCTGGTGCAACATTCACAGGTTAGACAGGAGGTCCAGCTGGACGCTGAGACTACTGCGCTGTGGACACACCTGTTCCCAGATGCCGATTCCCTCTGCTTTGACCCAGGGAACCTGCAGTCAGGTAACATTATTTCTCACAACTACCAGGTAGTGAGTGAGACTGACCTGATTGTTCCTGCCTCAACGGCAGGGTTGCCAACACACCCAGTCCCCCAGAAGGGACAGGGAATGAAAGCCGAGCCGGTTTTCTTACAGCCACCAGCTCAGTCTGTCAGTCTGAGTCTGACCAACAGTGGTTCAGCCAGACTGGAGCTGGATGGTAAAGTCACCCGCCTGCCAGTGCAGGACATCGCAAAGAGAGGTGTCAGAATCCCCGCCTGCACTGACATGGGCCTGGTGAGTGATAGTGAGTTCAAAGACAGTGAACTAGCTATCCCAGTGCTGGGGCAGCTCCCTGAACCCCTAGCGAGGGAAAGGGGGAGCGAGCAGGTGTCCTACACCCAAGCCCAGCGAACGATTGTAAACATGCCGATAGAAGGATTCCTCAATCAGGAAGTGTGCAGGGTGGACCTGAACAGTGGGAATGGGATAACAATCCCAGATCACTCAGGTGCTCCAGATGACCACTCAGCCAAGGGTCAGGCATGCTCCACCGCTGCACCGCCCCCTGCAGGGTTCCTAGAGCACAGGCATGAACAAATCGAAAAAGCAGATGCCCTGGAAAAGGAGGAGCAGCATCAGCCGCTGCGTCAGATCTCCCCAGATTTCCAGGATGTTGGTGCCCAAGATGCCACAGGGCATACTGAGAAAGACACCATGTACACGCTGTGCCAGCTTAGAAAGGCAACAGTCACTCAGAAGGAGATGACTGGGATCAGCCGCCCGAAAATACTTTTGGGAGGACTGATTGCTGCCGCCACTGTTGTACGTTTGCTTTTTCTGGTAGGTTTGTGTGCTACTGGCACTCTCACCCTGACTGCCCCAAGAAGGCAGGGGTCAGAGATGCCAGAGGGTAGTGACAGACTGTATCGACAGCAGCAAAAGTTGGAAAGCTTAGGGAAAACCCTACAGGCAATTTCCTATGCAACAGGGTTAAATCTTATTCCCCAACCAGTGGACATGATTGTTGGTGTTATACAGTGGGTTTATGCTTGTGTGCAACAGGCCAGAATGTTGACACAAGACCTGTTAAGGGAGTTTAGTGCCACTGTAGCCAGTCTAACCACGGCACAAATCCCAACCCACTTGATTCCACTCTTCTCAGTAGAGGAGCATGTGACTTTAACCTCATCGTTCATAGCTCACCCAGAAGGCAATCCAAGATTGAATTTGGTTCCAAATCTTGAGATGGGTATGGCTACCAAAGCTATCCATTGGCTGTGTCTAAACAATTCACCAATGAAGGGGGTAAAGCTACTGACGAGCAGAGGGAGGTTAATGAACCCCATGAAGAGCAGGTGGGAAGTAAATGGCTGGTCAGCACACCACATTTAACTGACACTATGACTTGTGACGGGCAAGATACAGCTACCGCAATGCAGCTACCTAATCAAACAGTTTCCCTGCAAGTTCCCGAGGAGGCCATAGTACAGCATGGTAACTTAACATTGTACGGTCTGGAACCAGACAATAAGACCAAACTTGAGGTCTAAGATGCCTTCAGGTGCCACACTATTCAATTGGATAGAAATCCAAGAAACAGTAAGCCCTGAAGAGGTACAGGTAGTTAGTTTGCTTTAATGGAACAAACCTCCAAACCACCCTAGCAGATACCCAACACAGGTGTTGTGGTTTATCGGGGGCTGGGAACAGGAACTGTTGTTATTGTAACACTACTGCCAGGTAGCTGGATCATGACTGACAGTGTACTCTGAATGATGTACTCTCACATCAAGATGTACTCTGGGTAGCATGAATGAGTCAAAGGTAGCATTTTAAAAAGAAAGGAAGTGACTTCTCCCCAAATATCTACCACAGAGGTATCAGATATTGACAGTGAACTTCCTGATGTGTAATTCCTAGACTTAGATAATGTCTCCTACCATGTTTATACATACTCCAGATGTTATTCATCCTGTTTGTACCCAATGCTGGTTCCGGTATGAATTCTCGAGGAGTAATGTGGACATTTAAGGTTAATGTTCTAATGGCAAGGGACATCACTTAACTCTGTTTTGTTTTGAAGGCAACAATGCCTCGGGACCTCGTGGCCTTCAAAAAGGGGGGATATGTAGCGGCGAGGCTTAATAATAAGACAGAATTAAGTGTTTCTGAGCTTTCCCAAATTAGGCCTCATTTCTCTGTTCATCTCTGTGGTACAGCCACAGAGAAACCATTCATGCAAGGTGATTTAAGGTCCAAGGACAGCTCCCAAAGGGGGATGCACTTAGCTAAGCCTGGCTATCATGATCAATGGTCACCCATTGGCGCCTATCTGTTTAGGGAGTGCGAGTTGGACATCTGGACTGCATTACTAAGTGTCAGGAGTAAGTGACTCATATCTCACCTTGATCAACCAATCAGGGACTGGTAGGGCCGAGTAACCCACGTGGGACTCTGATGCCCATGGAACTTTCAGCCAATCAATGAGCTGAAGTTCCTCCAGGTAAAAACAGGCAACACAGAGAGCCTGAGAGATTCAGATAGAGATTCGACAAGATTGAGATTCAGATTCAACAAGATTCAACAGGAGAATTCCAGGGCAGGACGGCCCAGGAGCAGAAGGCTCCCAAGGGCAGGACATTCTCACAGCGCGCCTCCTGACCATCCTGAGACTCAGCCTGGACAACCACGGAACGGCCAGTGTGTCCGAGTGCCAGAACTTTCCTTTGTTCTAAGAGTCTAGAGTGGAGGTTGCCAGAGAGTAACCAGCAGCAGGCCTCGTGAACAGGTCGGAACTGTGGACAGCTGATTTGCTATTCAGAACTAGCTCTTCATCATAAACGAACTGGTCCTCTTCCTGACTTGCTGGGACCCACAGTCATCTTTTCTCCTGTGCACAAACTTTGCTAGTTAAAGGCAATACTAACTAGCCGGTCAGTGAGCATCAGCAGCGCACCGTCGCAAGCCGCACAGCACAGCCTGGCACGGAGCCAGAGAGCGCGGATTGGACAGCAACAGCCTGCAACTGTTTCTTTGTGCCCGCAGGAGATCTGAATCCCCAAAGATTGGATGAGTATTCAACTTCAATGCATTACAGCTCGAGAATTCAATTGTTATCCCAACCAGTTGATATCAATTTAATTCCTAAGAGTTATGTACTTGTTTGAGTATCTAATGTAGAAGTTGTAACCAAGTTCACTTTACGAAACGGTCTTAATGAATGATATACTGAACGTATGTCCTCTTGATATGTGTAACACTTTGTAACTGATTGAATATATATCTTTTGTATTCTGATAACCCTCTCGATAAGATCTGTTAGGTTTATATGCATATTCTATGTATTAATAAATGTATCCTCGTGTATTAGTACCTGTGTGTGTGCGTTGTTTGAGTTATATCGCATGGTTGGATTCTAAAGCCACCAAAAGAATCAACTTTGTGATTTACTGCTACAATTAAAAATTGTCTCAGTAAATGCCCAAACCCTACAGAACTGGTGCCTTCAGAGAGCCACTATGACTACATTTATTTGGCGTCCCTGAACCGGTTTTCTCTACAATGTGTTATAAATGCTGCATGTTGTTATATGTTATACTGTACATGTGCAATAGAAAGATGTGCAATTTTTTTTTTTAGTTTTTGTAATGGTATAATGTGCAATGTTTTTCTTCTCATTTTTTTTGCATTCTATTTAAATGTACAGGAGTGCTGGGTGTCCATCAAAAAAATTCCCCAGGGGACAATAAAAATCTTATCTTATATCACAGTATATTATATATTCACTTTACATTCATCATCACTTAAGTTTACTGAGGAGTATCAGATATCAGGAGAACCCCCTCCACACACACACACCCATACCCCGCTCCCGGACAGACATAGCAAGTAAGATCCAATCTTTTCAAAGGGTGCTATAAACTTGCCACAAATAAAATATTAAAAAAAACTTTTTTTTGTCATGATTAGGAGAACAAATTGTCAAGTTTCACTCTT
Organism: Lepisosteus oculatus; assembly: GCF_040954835.1. Lineage (NCBI taxonomy): Eukaryota > Metazoa > Chordata > Actinopteri > Semionotiformes > Lepisosteidae > Lepisosteus > Lepisosteus oculatus. The sequence goes on from NC_090700.1 coordinate 25,585,906, forward strand.
TTGTGTAACTATCATGACATTTCCAAAATATGAAGCTTCTTGATTTTTGAAGTATTAACTGTCAATACGTTTCTTGGCATCATTAACAATATCGGTTTGTGGATGTATATATAGAGATGCAACCATTCAAAATGCACGGTAAAACTCCATTCTGCGCAAAATATCTGTGGAATAGAGCTGAATACTGCAGTATGTGATTGGCTGGCCAAAATGACCAACAGGTGGCACATGGGGCGGAGCGGTGGCTCTGTAGCTAAGGATCTGCGCCTGTGACCGGAAGGTTGCCAGTTCAAATCCCGCGGCCGGCTCTTAACCCCAACTGCTCCAGGTGCCGTACAATGGCAGACCCTGTGCTCTGACCCCAAGCTTCTCTCCCTGTCTCTGTGTCTGTGTCTCCCTGGAGAAAAAAGCTGGGGTATGCAAAAAGATGCATTCCTAATGCAAGAAATTGTATAGGGCTAATAAAGAAACATTATATATTGTGGTACAATGTTTGTTAGTGAAAAGATTGGTTCATTAAATCTCTTTACTGTGCATGTTTAAATCTGCTTAATATTGAATATTAATAGGGAATTTTACAAATAAATAGCTGACCATAAAAATTAGAAGAGCATAATGTCTCTGAACATATTAATTTAGGAATATAGATATATTATTAAACTGTATATGGGTGGTAGTGGTAGTTAAAAAAATACACAAAAATATTCAACTTTCTTTATAAACATTTTACGCATCAAAGTCTTTCATTTGGTTACTTACTGTGGTTGTTTAAAAAAAGTGTTTACGTGTTCCTTCTGACTATAGTAATTATACACTTCATAAAAAATTATGTTTTAACCCTTTCTATGAATAATTGTGCTTGTTATCACAGTAAAAAAACATTCTTTTTAGAATTTGATTAATAGGGAATATAATATGGAATTGCATATCTAAAGAAATTAATAACGATATTTAAGGATTTATTTATTTTCATATAGCTCAAAGTATTCCTGTAGTCCACTTTTTTTGTAAAATCTGCATCAATTTGACTCGTTCACCCGTTATTACTTTTAGAACATTTTGTCTGCCTTTTCAGCTATTGCTTAAGTTTTTAAGCGGTGTGTTGGTGTAATGGCTTTGGTGTGTGATCGGGGGTTCAAACCCAGCTCCCTGCATGAGCTTTCCTTAACATACAAATTTCTTTGAAAAACTAAATATTATGTACACTATATTGATTTTTTTGGGTATTTCTCAATATCACAACATGTTTGAAGTTAAGTGATTTATTAATAACTGTATTTTAAAATTGTATTTTGTTCAAGGTATTTGTCACTGTTTTCACAATCTTCAATTTATTAAATGCCTATGTTTTTAGAAAGGGTGTTCTAGACCTCTGTTTTATTTCTGAAACTTCCTCTGTATTTCCTGTTTTAACACAGATAAGAATAATCTACATAACTAAACTTTTCAGAGGCAAAAAGATGTTCTGTGCTCAATAGCTCTTTAACCACAGTATGCACTATGTTACATTTTTATGCATCAGTCGAAGCAGTCTGAAGGCTGTCAAAATCATAAAAAATGTTACCAAATAGTATTCGTGAAACTGTTACCCATCCTGGATAAAACGGTTAGAAAATAGTGGATTTACACTTGTAAAAAACGTTCCAATTTTAATGCGATACAGAAGATATTATTAATAATATATTACCTTGGACAGTCTGTAAGCTGAAGATTTATAGAGGAGACACATAGAGTCATTTCTTTTCTTCTTGGAATGAACCTACTACAGTATATAACATGGCAGCCACTTTATGTAATGCAGCTCAGTACTTCTCACAAAGGCTAGGAGTGTTACACTCCGCTGTGTTTGTTATGTAGAATAGACAGTTCTGCTTGGGGGATTGGAATTAATTTTCAGTGGCATGCTCTGTTGTCATTGTTGCTCTTTAACATAAGGCAACCAGCAATCAAATGTCCTGTTTGCTCTTAACACTTGTTTTTACGTACTTTTAAAACTTGAACAAAGACATGCCACATGCACTGTATATGCGATGTGGTATAGTTTTAAAGCCACTACAGTATAGCTTTTGGGAAATACATTTATGTGTCCACCCCCAGTAAATTTCAAAAGTCACAAAATTACGAAACAGAAGAGCGGCATAACGGTCGGCTTTGGCTTTCCTATCTGTGCCGATGCACTGCACATACAATCTCTCCTCCTTCTCTTGACTGATGGGCAAAAGTTGGATATCTGGGAGAAATGTACGTCGCATTGGCATCTGTAAATTCTGTTGTGGCACAGAGCCTTCAAACCACAGGCATTTTAAAGATTTTAATTATTGAAAATGTTCACAGCTTTTATTTAAATATCTAGTACCTGGTTGCATTTTTAGAAACCTTAGTTTGAATAAAGCGGAACCCATGTGTAACCGAGCACATAATACGAAAGGCATTAGGTTACATTTACATTTAATAAACATGTAACATAATATTGTATGGCATGATGGGAAACTGATTCTTTCAATTTTAAAGAAAATCAAAAATAAGAAACAACAACGTGTGCCTTCCTGAATTAGACATTGCATGACTTTAAAATCTATAAAAAATGGGTTTAGATAGCTAAAAACACTTTTTATGCACAGAAAACGTGATTTTTCTTCCATGCGATCAGCTTAGAGTCTTTTTGTAAGCTGTAAGTTCTTTTTACTTTTTTAATAAAACATTTTAAACACTTTAATTTTGTAAACTCAGCACGCATTCGCATTCCATACATACATAAAATCAATTTTTCTACACAAAATAGCACATTTACTGTAAAGACTGGTCTACAGCTTCAATTAAAAAAAAAACATTTAGAAAGGTTTCATCTATACAAATAACACAGACTATTCTCGATTGTTTTTTTCTTAGTTCAATATTTTATTTACATCTAAATAAGAAAGTCAGGTGTTAGCATAAACTATTAGTAATCAATAATATTAAAATTCACAATGTCATAATTTATTGCACTTCTTCCACATGTTGTAAAAACATTAATTTACGAGATTTTCTTCAAATATATGTTGAATCTGACTATCAGAAAATAAGTAAAATACAAACTTATAAAGTAAAAAAAATGAAGGTAAAATATAATTTGAAATTAAGACAGGATACACTTTTTTTCTGTGTCTCCTCGTACTCTTTCTCTCACCTCACTATTGAGAATAACCTTTGGCTTTCTCTTGTGCGCGTTTCTATTATCAACATGATTTATGGGTACCCCGCCTTTTTTTTTCTCTGGCTTCGACTTCGTCTTGCGTTTTGGATTTGGATACTCTCGACCTGACTCTTCTGATATCCGACCTAGCTCCCCTACAAGGACTATGACTTCTGCCTTTCGCCCTTGGGATTTGGACGCCAAACACCTAGCTGCCTACAGTCTCAGTGCCGTATAGGGTCCAACCTGGTACTCTTAAACGTCACCTGTGACAATCTCAGCTTATTCTTGTTCGTATAACAAGAACATTGGCATCTAGTAGGTGTACATTATTAAGCAACAGAGAGACTGACTGGCTCAATTGAAAGTGTAACCTGTCTGTCTTCCATGTTATAGTGCGGTTTCAACATATGAATAAGCTGCTCTCCGATTACTGGCAATTGTAAAAATAACCCTTCTTCCCTCCTTTGTTTAACTTAAAGAATTCCGCGAAGAAATCCTTAATCACAAAACCATCACTTAATTTATCCAGATACGCAGATTCACGATGGAGCCAACAACAAGCTATAACAGTGGGCTATTTTTATGTATTCACTATGTAAGAAACAAACCGAAAGTAATGCTCTGATCTCGCTTTGAACCATTGGGTGCAGCACGTTACATTACAGTGCTTTGTTTTTTACCACCACAAGGACAATACAAGTTTTTTTTAAAGAAATGGATGTCAAAATGTTTCTGAAATGTCCACTTGTGATATTTTAGCTGCTTAGTTACACAATTCCATATTAATATAACTATCAAGTGATATTAAATATGTACAACTATTTTTTACAATTACAGCAAGTGGTGTTCTAACTATATATTCTTAGAAAAGGATAAAACGTTATAACTTGAATAACATGAAGTACAGTCCATAAACTTTATAATATTAGAACAAGCACGTTAAAACCAGAACCCACTGTAAATTACCAAGTTAAAGACTTTGACGCGTAAAATATTTATGAAGAGGGTAGAATACTGTTGGGTACGTTTTCATATTTAGCTATCACTACCATCTATGGTGCATACATTAGTTTACTGTATTACAGTATTACATTACAGTACTTCAGGTAAGTAGCTGCGTCAGCATGCGTAGACTGCAAAGGAACAAGTAATAGGTTTATTCCCTGCTGAAAAGAAAAGAAAGAAAACACAACATTTTGGCTGTGGAGCCTTCTTTGGGTGTGATAAAGACAGAGCAGACAGCAAAGATTAAATAGCATAGGAGAACAAAAGTTGGGAGAGTGGAGGAGGCAGGATCAGGGGAGAGGCAGAGATGCCTCCCAGGTGGTGCGAATTGGGGAGAGGTGAATAGAGGGGTGAAGTCAAAACCTGCATGTGAATAGACAAGATTAAACAATCTGTCGTTTAGAGAAGGGGGAAGACGTGAACCTAGTTTCAGGATTATTTTTATTTCTGATGTCTTTCTGCTATGGGAGTTAAGAAAACCTTCTTTGAGAACGCAGACGGATAGATCAGTGTGCTCATTGTCGTCTGAGGTGAAATGAGAAACTATGAGCTTGGAGAAATCTTCAGTCTTCAAAGCCCTAACGTTCTCTGAAGCGGTCTCCAAGTCTCCTTCCTGTTTCCCCAACATAGATAGCTGGGCATTTCCCGCAAGAGATACAGTAAATGAGGTTGCTGGAGGTACAAGAGGTCACCTGTGTGATCCGGAATTGTTCTGAGGGGCTTTGATTGAGTGTGGTGTTAGATATGTACTTGGAGGTGATGCAGCGAGCTCTGTTTCAGGGAAAAGCACCCGGTGTGGATTATTGTTGAGGGTGGTCAAGAGAGCTGTGAACAAGAAGGTTATGTAGATTAGGTGTTCAGCATTATAACATGGTGGGGCGGTCAGAAAAGAGGGCCTCGGTGGAGGGATCAGCCTATAAGATGGAAATGTTGTCATTAATCGTCCTGGGGATAGAAAGTATGTTAGGGTGGAAGGGAAGCACCAAAGGAATGCGGTTGTTATGCCGGGGGTTCCTGATCAAATGAATGGTCTGGGGGCTGTTTTTGGCTCAGATGAGGGCCCTGTCAATAACATGGGTGGGGTATCCTCTGTTGATGAAAAAGGTGTGTACTTTGAGTGCTTGATTCTTGGAATCCATGTCATCACTGTCCCCACAGTGGAAGGAACTGTGAAAAAGGGAGAGAGTTTTTACTGTGTTTGGGGTGAAATGAGCTGTACAGGAGATAGCTGTGTGAATCCGTGGGTTTGTAATAGACTGAAGTAGACAGTCGGGGATGGTTAATGGATAGGTTTATGTCTAGAAACTGAAGAGTAGTGGAAGATATGTTAACTAGATATTTGAGGGATGGGTGGAAGTTGGTAAAGTGATTCAGGAAGTGCTCTAACTTGTCATTAGAACCTCATAACCACCTCCTATTCCATTACAGATGTCATCATTATAATATAATTCCTAAAGGATTTAGCCTAAAATTTAATACTTTTTCCTTTGACTCTGACACCACCCAGAGTAACACTCAGAGACTTCTACAACAATTTTCCCAGAAACTAATGCTTTCTACCATTTTCTCCCTCTAACAACAGATTACCCTTTCTGACAACAACATCAAAGAAACTAAGGAATTTTTACGGCTAACAGCTCATCAGATCCCTCCTCTCGAAACTCTACCAGTTCCTCACTTCAGAGGACAAAAAACTAAATCGTCTTCTACAGTAAAAAACCATCAACACCCCTACTACTTCCACCATTCCTAACCTTGTTATTACTATACCCTCTGATCTTTCCCTTTTACAGGACAAGCGATCTCTTCTCGACAAAGGCCTCAGTTTTGTACCAGTCCCCAGGAAGCTGGACATCCCCCAAACCCAAGTCAACCTCAATCGCTTTCACTGCAGGATTCATCTTAGAATCCACTAATTGATGCCATTAACAATATTAATCCCAAACAGAGCTGTTGGACTCCACCCCTCTGGCCATGTTGCATATATTCATATATGAAAGTTTACAGGACTACTTCGACTTCAGAGTATGTTTGGTGATATATTATGTCACTTTGACTAAAATCATCAACAAACTAGATAAATTATTAGAAGTGATAGTTTAATGATTAAGGAACTTGAACACAAAACAAAAAACACTGTTATTACACTCTATTCTTTGCCTGATCTAGTGATCTGGCTTCCATTACCAAGATATAGCTCCTTATTTTTTGGTGAGATAAGGTCACTCCCCTAAAACGGCCCAGGAGAACTGAGACATTCATTAGTTCTCTGTGTGTACTTTGTTGTTCTATTGAAAGCAGCTGAGTTGAAAGGGTTCAAATTTAGGATGCAATCTGTGTGAAGTTTGCATGTTCTTCCTTTGTTCACATGGGTTTCCTGTGGGTACTCCGATTTCCTCTTTAGACATGTCCAAAGACATATTTTTTCCAAGGTTTTTTTTTCTGGGAAAATTGAATGAGTTGTGTGTGTGTATAAATTATTATAAGACCTTGTAAAACTTGTAAAAAGTAACATTTATTAATAGTACATTCTTTTTCTGATCTTAAGTAAAACGTTTATTTTAAGTCAGTGGATGTCAGAATTTCTCGGGCCTCCATCCTCACTGTCTTCTGTTACTTCCTACTTTGTCTAAATATAAAATTAAAGTGACTTTGTGGTCTAGTCCCAAGCAAAATAAATAAACATAACACACAATGCTGCTTTTGACTTACTTGTGCCTTCTAAAAAATAAATATTAACAAACTTGTATATTACATAGCACCTTTGAAAGTTGTTTGTCAGCATGTGTAGGCTGCAAAGGAACAGATAAATGTTCATTATATTCTGAAATGAAAAGAAACACAATGTTTTGGCTGTGGAGCTTTCTTCGGGTGTGTGAGGTGGTTTGAAAGTCTAGTCTTGGAACAGGCCCCTGTGAAGAGACATAATGCTTTTTTGGTGAGAGAGGGGCAAGGAGACCAGAGGGGAGGAGAGGAAATGTTTATGAGGTGGAATACCCTACCATAACCAGCTAAATAATATACTGTATTTATACTAAAAAAATAATATTGATATATGATATTCTGCTATCAAAATATAACTTTAGATTTAGATTCCATATTGTTTTTTTCATATTAAGTACATTTTAAAAAGTATTACATATTTGTTGCAGGCAGCTAATGTTTTCACCAACATCTAATGCGCCACAAGTGCCAACTATTGATAATCTTTGGCAAAACACATTGTGGTATAGTGAAGCAAAGCACAGCTAATCTACCACAGCAATGAGTGCTGCCACATGCTCTGAATGGTTCCATCTGTACATGTGATAACATAAGACTTTACCATGGCTTGGGTGTGTACAAAACATCACCGTGACCCAAATGCGATTGCAAAATCTCCAAGGCCCAGATTTGTCATCATAATATATTGTTATGGCTCAAGTGCATTTGGTCAATTGTCTGATCCACATTACACAGAGCTGTTTACTTCTTAAACCCAAATTGCCAGCAGTCATATCACCCTGCAGCTCACAACTGGCAGCCCACAGAAGCTAAGTAGGTGTAAGCCTGGTCAATACCTGAATGGGAGACCTCCTGGGAAAAACTAAGGTTGCTGCTGGAAGAGGTGGGGCCAGCAGGAGTTGCTCACCCTGCGGTCTATGTGGGTCCTAATGCCCCAGTATGGTGATGGGGACACTATACTATAAAAAGGCGCCGTCCTTTGGATGAGATGTAAAACGGAGGTCCTGACTGTGGTCATTAAAAATCCCAGGGTGTTTCTTGAAATGAGTAGGGGTGTAACACTGCCATTCTCACCAAATTTCCCATTGGCCGTTACCAATCATGGCCTCCTAATAAACCCCGTCTATGAATTGGCCGAATTACCCACTAATGGCTGGTGTGTGGTGAGCATTCTGGCGAACTATGGCTGCCATCACACCATCCATGCTGCACATTGGTGGTGGAGAGGAGTCCTCATTACCTGTAAAGTGCTCTGAGTGGTTTCCAGAAAAGCGTTATATAAGTGTAAGCGATTAATAAAATCAGATACAGGTCAAGTTATCAAGTGAATGAGCCCCAATTCAACTTCAACAAGTAAACTTTAACAAATACAGATACTCATTTGTTTTGTTTGTAGCCAAGCTGTTTCTTTCTTATTTCATATTATCTGTCCTAAATGAATTCCCTTTTAGTTTACAGTATATATAAAATCCTGCCACAGTAATTAAACATGATTTATTTCCCCTGTCCAAGCTTCATATGAAAAATGTTTTTTTCTGAGAAGGCACAAAAAAAAGGATTGCAGAAATATTTATGCAAATATTAATCCTCAGTACTCAATAAGGGTAACAACTAAAAGTTAGAGACACTCAGCCACTCCTAAATTTTGGGATGATCACCTTGTAAATAGTTAAATGATAAGTGAGAAAAGTGAAGTTATGGTGCATGCACACATAGATTCATCATGTTACTTACAAAATGCGCTGTTGATATAATTGTGAGGATAGTTGGGAGAACTGAAAGTAGAATTTGGTTCCCATAGTTCAAAAGGTCCACCACAGTCAGCTGGTGACAAGGAAAAATATCTCTCATCAAGCATGTTGATATCAGGACATTCTTAGATACTGCATTGATAATTTACAATTATTACAGAAGAATGATGTGGCACATTAAGTCAATACTACTTTTATAATAGGTAAACATTTCTGTTTACAAATAAAGTCTTAGCTTTAGGTTCCTCATTATAAGATAGTTAATGTATGATTGTTGGCCATTAAGATTGGTTTTGTTAATACTTAATTGAAATTGAACAAATGACTAGAAACATGAACACAACAGTCTGAAAGTGTGACATACTGGGTTGGGAAGGAGAGGTAGCAAGTGGCATGACTGGTGTCGGTTCTGGGTGGACACCATCGATACATGGACCAATTGTCAGCCCGATGTCATCCAAGGCTATGTCATTCCAAAGGCCAGACATCTTCTGGGCTTCAAACACAACCTAAGAAGAGTTGTAAAAGTAGGACTACATGCTCAATGCCCTCCAGAGAGTGGGGCTTTTGTAGACTGAATTGCCTCTATAACAGACATTTAAGAGATTTCCTGGTTGTCAGTTTTTCACTTTTATCGTGTCATTTTTTACCAGCACATACCATTTTAGGTGTCAGAGGTGAAGAATAAAATGCCTTTTCAAAATTAAGATTAGGCTTAACTTTACCCATGATAGTTATGGGGAGGAAGTTTGACAGAAAACCAATCAATAAAAATTGGAATGCTGAACAAAAACAAACAAAAATGTACTGATCCTACCTGTATTGTGGATTGGTTTGACACAAACATCTGTAGATAGTAAGGTACTAACCATCAAATCAGTAGTGTCATTAAGCGTAACCTGTCCATAGTTCCAATTATCCCCGTAGTTTCCTTCTTTCTCAAAAATAGTTTTCAGCGTATCCTGTGTCTTAGAGGTGTAAACTCTAAGCCGGAAGACATATTTGCCATACATGTGATACCTAGAAGAGTAAAAAAATATTTATTTCATACTGCTGTATGTGACAAGGTGCCTGGACAGTAACTATACCTCTCAATATTTCTTAATTTAAGAAAAGAGCATATGCATTATTCCTAGTCTCCCTGGGGCCCTACAGCCATCTCTTATCTTATCAACTGAGGCTGCCACAATGGTCAGAGGCCAGATGGCCAGGCATATTTTTAATAAGATCTATAAAGGACCTTACTCGATCCTTAAAGGATCGAGTCACAGATTGTAGCTCTGTGAAGTTGCCCCCCCTACAGACAGCACAAATGATGAAACCCACCTCATTCATTAGTGCTACGTTTGTGCCAGTTTGTGCAGTTGAAAGTAGCTTTTGTGCTGCTTTCATTTTAGAGATATAGCGCCTTGTTTTTTTGGGGTCGTGATGTCACTCAGCCCCCCTACAATGTCCGAGGTGAACCGGACTGGTCTCAATCGTTATGGCTGCATTTTGAAGTTGCGCTATGAACTACCTGGGTCAACTTAGAGCATAGTGCCCCCTTTAAAAAATCCTGGTTCTGTTTCACATTTATGATTTTTTCACATATAAAAAAATATATAAAAATATATAAAAAACAATGGTCTTGTGATACAGGAAGTTGCTAATCCTAACTTTTAATAACTTTTTTTAAAATAGGTGACTCAAAAGATGGATTGAATCTTTAAACAGCCCTTGATTTACATATTAATTTACAAACGACACAATGAGAAACCGATTACTTCTTCAAATTTTTAAAAAGGCTTTAAAAAGCTAGCTTTAAAAAGCTATAAAATACTGAGATGTGCTAGTTAAAGCCTCTTTGTAAGAACATGCAGTTGCTTGCTAATGTCCACCTATTAAGGCTACACCTGCAACTCTTCTGATTAAGGTATGATATTGGTGACAATTAAATTTTTCCTGTACACAAATGCACAGAAGATACTGGTATTAAAAGCAAAATCAACCGCCACCCCCAACCCAGGCACAAAATTGAGAAACAAAATTGCAGATTTGTTACTCTCGCACCAGTAACAGAGTTCTTGAACTCGGCAGACGGGTTCACTGTACAGATGCAGCCATTTAAAATGCACAGTAAAAACCCATACCACTGGCAACTACGTGTGTGCCACTGTGGCGTACTGCTTTATGTGATTGGCTGGCCAAAATGACCGACATTTTAATCCGCTTAGTATTTAATATTTATATGAAATTTTACCACTAAAGAGGATTTTTAGTAGTTGAGCATAAAAAGAAGAGGAGCATACAACATATTATGTAATCTGTATATTGCTGGTATTGGTATTTTAAAGATAAAATACACACTAGTATTCCATTTCTCTCTAAACATTTTAAGCATTAAAGTCTTACATGTGGTTATTTCGGAAACGTTTTTACATGCTCCTTCTGACCATATAACTGTACCTTTATATACTTTGTGAAAAGTGATCGTTTTAATCTTTTCTGCGATCCAGCTATCACCATGAGTTTTCTTTTAACAAACATTTCTTTGAAAAACTAAAACACCAATAGCAAAATAGCAATATTATGGATACTGTTTTGACTTTTTTATATTTCTAAATATCACAACATGTTCGAATCTAAGGCATTTATTAATAACAACGAATAGTTTCAAACTGCTACTGATATTATTATCAATAATATGTGAAAAAAGTGAATCCTGTTTTTTTATGGTCTGTAGCTCAAATCCTGCTTAACTAAAAATTAGACACAACGATATTAATTCAAAGATCTAAATATATTTAACGCATGCGCCTGACATTAGAGGGTGTGTCTGCTCACCTGCACGGTGACGTCACCGTCTTTCCCTCTGAATAGCTACAGTAGCAGGAACCTGTACTGTGTGGATCCCTTTAGATCTCCCTTCAGATTTAAAAGGTTATTAATGATATCTTCAGTGTCACATTAACATTGGAATGTTTTTCCAAGTGTAAAAAGAGGCAATACGCAACGTGTCTCCTTCATACATTTTCAGCTTACAGACCATACAAGATCATTTTTTATGAATAATGTCTTCCGTATCGCATTAAAATTGGAACGCTTTTCACAGGTGTAAATCAATCTATTTTCTAACCGCTTTATGCAGGACAGGTAACAGTTTCACAACTCACCCTCCCCCCTGCCTGTCTGACTCTTTTTTTAACCCTTCTGTGCCAGGTTAGCAGCGGATAAGATATTTTTTCAAGAAAGATCTGATGATGAGGAAGAAAAATCACCCATTCTTTAATGCACAAAAAGTGGTTATTAACTATCGAAAACTGTTTTTATTGCTTTTAAAGTCATGCAATTTCTAAGTTAAGCAGGAACACATCATTACATCTCTTTTTTTTATTAAAAAATTCGATTGCCCAGCCTAATGGGGCGTTTAAAATATTGTGGCATTATTATATAGGATGGACACAGTGACTCAGGCACACTTTTTCATATATAAGATATAATGATGTGTTCCTGCTTAGACATTGCACGACTTTAAAAGCTATAAAAACAGGTTTCGATAGTTAATAACCACTTTTTGCGATTTAAAACAAAATGGGGGAACGGGGACTCTCTGTCTCTTATTATCAACACTAGTCCAATTGTGGCTCTTTTGGTTTTATGGAGGGCTTCCCAGATACTGTAGTTGGGCATTCAGGTAGATTGCCAGGCGAAATAAAAACAGGTTTCAATAGTTAATAACCACTTTTTATGCGCAAAACATGGGTGATTTTTCCTTCTCCAGATCAGCTTAGAAATCTGTGTTCGCTGTAAGGTTTTTACTTCTTAATTAAACGTTTAAAATACACGTTTTGAATAGAAAAAATCATTATCTGTTGTGTTCCTGGTATGTAGAACAGATCAGCAGGTCTTTTTTTCCCAATCAGAGGGGTGTCAGATGGGTGTCATAATCTCTGGTATATGCACACCCCAGAATTTTGACTTTTTGCTGTGTGTTAAAGAAATTTTAAAAGCTAATTCTCAGCATAGATAAAAAAGCTTGGATTCTCATGTATCTGATACACATATCTTTTTCTGTTTAAATTATTTTATTTCTTAGTTTAAATCATTTTAATTCTTAGAAATTATGAAACGCTCAGTTAAAAGCATAGTGGACATAAATACAAGAGTTTGCTGCGGCATTATTGGAAACCCAATTTTAATAACAAATCGTCTGTGTTATATCCTAGAAGACACAGACCAGCGCCAGTGGGAGCATGCCCGGAGGGTAAAAGAAAATGCCTGATGAACTAGGGATTGGACAGTTTCCAAGTGCTTGTACAATCGATGTAAATGTTCAAATAAATGTGCTAAAGAAATAAACAAAAAAAGTCATTTATTCCTTTATCATATTGGCTAGCTAATGTTCTCTCTTTGCTAGTTACTTGTGGCTGTGTTTTTGCGTTGCGTAGCAACAAGGGACTATTCTCAGGCTTAATTTTTGTGTTAAATAAATTTTAAAAATTAAAATTCATTCTATACAGCAATCACATATTTGGGGACCGTTTCATAAAACTTTGATGCTTAAAATGTTTAGGGAGAAATGGAAGACTGGTGTGCATTTTTTCTTTAAACTACCACGACCAGCCATATACAGTAATATGTTTATGTCCTAAATTAGTATCGTTTATGACCTTTAGATGCGTTACAGGCTGCATCTGTAGTTATCTTAGACTTGCAGGTATATTTATTTACTTTTACGTAGAAAACACACAAAGAAAAACAAACCAGCAAACGAAGCCGAAGCAATAACCAGAAGCGAAGCGAAGCGATAACCAAAACCAAACGGGCCGAAGTCAAACGAAAGGCCTTTTCTTTCTGAAAGCCTCCATGTTAAATAGTGAATAAATGAGTTCTGATTAGCTGAAGGCTGATTAATGATGACATCATATTGTAACAGTGGTGTGATGGTTGGCCAATGGGGAAGGGAGAACAATCAAGGGTCAGCAGTGTGGACATAACAGAAAAAAACACACACAGAACACACACTGCAACGTAACACCCCCACCCATAAAAACAAACATCTAATGTTTGGACAATGAAGACAAAACCAATCAAACAATAGGCTATACTCTACCCCCAGCCAGGTCATTTCCAAGAATAAGAGTTACCCCTTTAATGGGTAGCGAAGGACATACCCCAACCCTAACAAATCCAGTAACTAAATCACATTGTAGATGTATATGGTGTAAAGGCACTTTCAAACAACCCATTCGATGCCTTGAACTAATACACTCGAACCACACAAAGATTGATCAGACAAAGGCAGTGCGTCCACAATAATAAACGACTGGGCTGCTCCAGTATCTCTTAATATTTGAATTGTTTTCTGGTCTTCTGGTTTACCTGTTAGTGAAACCAATCCTTCCATAATGAATGGTTCATAACAAGGGTCAGGAGTATTTTCAATAGTCAAAGGAACAGGAACATGGGAAACAGCATTGCTAAACCCTACACTCTTAAATTCCTGCTGCTGCTGCTGCTGCTGCTGCTTACGTTTTAGGGCCAAACAATCTGCAATTATATGACCTCTCTTGTGACAATAAAAACATTCACGCTCCTCTTTAGGACGTGGGGAACTAGTTTTTATTTGGAGAGACTGAGACTGGGAACTTGGAGAAGACAAAGTCTTCTCCACACGCGCAGATGTGAAAACGTTCTTATGAGTGAGCACGAACTCATCTGCCAAAACAGCGGCTTGCGATAAATTAGTTACTTTTTGCTCATTCAAATACACAACAATGCGTTCAGGCAAACAGTTCTTAAATTCTTCTACGAGCATTAAGTCACGCAATGAGTTAAAGTCACTCACTTTACTGGCTACAGCCCATTTATCAAAGAGAGTGCCCTTCTCCCTAGCAAATTCAACAAATGTCTGGTCTGACACTTTACAATGATTTCGGAAGCGTTGTCTATAAGCCTCAGGAACTAATTCGTAAGCCCGTAAGATTGCAGCTTTCACAGTATTGTAATTCAAACTTTCTTCTAAAGAAAGTGTAGAACAAACTTCCTGAGCTTTGCCCACTAATCTACACTGCAAGAGCAGTGACCAAACCTCCTTAGGACAACGAAGTGATGTGGCAATTCGCTCGAATGCACCAAAGTACGAATCAACTTCAGTCTCCCTAAACAGAGGAACTAAAGCAATGTGCTTACTTACATCAAAGGTGGTAGAGAGAGGATCTTGTAAAGGAGACACACTAAAGGCCTCGGAGTGGGTCGGCTGCACAGCAGGAGCATTCTTTCATGCTTCTAGCTCAAGCTGTCGGATCTTAACCTCTTTCTCTGCCTCGATCTCCATCTTACGAATTGCAAGGCGCAATTCAAATTATGCCTGGCGTACTTGGGCTTTTTCCTGTGCCTCCATGTGCAAGCGGGCCAAACGAACTTTCAGACGAGTATCGCTTTTAGACCCGGTGGAGACCAGAGAGAACGGTTCAAAGGGAGGCAAGGTGGCCTTGACCTCAGCCTCCGCTAAGTCTTCAGCCATCCCCTGTACCTCGTCCTGTTATTCCACCACCATTAGTCACCGTAATTTCTCCTATAATACGACAAGCAAACTAATAGTATCCGGAATTTCCGCAAGGTGGAGCTAATAAAGCTCAACCTCTCATGTTTGAGCTGTGGCCATCAAAGTCTTTAACGAAGATATTACTAATAGTATTAATAATGAATGACCTTGGACAAGCTGTAAGTGTAAACTCAAAGTATTGCCCTGGTCAACATTCTTTTTTTCATTGACCGTCTTTGTAAAAGTAACACCACAGCATTTCGCAATCACGCATTTGTTTCCAGTCATGCAAAGTACAGTAATTTTTGAGAATCGATTCACCATGCCTTTCACATGCTCATAAAAGAGATTGATTTAGGAACATAAACATATTACCGTATGAAAACTGTACTGTATACAGTATGTATATGTATATTTAATGTCTTAACTGTGCCCGTTTAAGTATTGAATATTCATATCTAATTTTACCACTGAAAGGAAATCTTAGTAGCTGAGCATAAAAAGAATAGGAGCATACTGCAATGCGTGTGAAGGCCATAAACTATATTAATTTTGGAACATAAACATACTGTATATGGCTGCTCTCGGAAAACATACACAAAACATGGTTTCATTATGACCAGAATCGGTCTTGAGATATTTTTAACTTGATTTACAGTATTTGAGAGGTATGTCTTAACACCGATACTACAGTACGTAAATACTGCTCACGTAAAAGTTTCTAGGTTTATATTATGCATTTCATATTGTCAAATTACTTTTGAGCAACTAATAAGAAGCGCGAAACGGTATGCGTTTTAGTTTCGTTTTGTGCTGGGACTCTGCTTTTAACAAGAATTCTAAAGTCATGATCAGCATTTATTATTGTACTGTGCTGTAATCTTGTTCTGTGCCTAGTCACATTATTTTATGCCGTTTTTATAGCGTTATCAAATCTGGTGGCGCTGTGTGTTAGTTTCCTGACTCCCATGTCACATGGTCTGTGATTGAATCCCATGGAACTATGACTTTATTTTTTAACAAACATTTCTTTGAAAAAATGAAACGTTTCCCTTGGTCAGAGATTAAATAAAACCTCACTCGCACCAAACAAATTTATATTTCTAAATATCACAACATGATCGAATTTAAGTCTTTTTAATAACAATGAATAGTCACCTATGCGTTACAAAATAAACATTTATATTGATTTGAATCGCGTTTTGATTTAAATCGTAAACGCATTTTTAAATATATGTGTTTAAAGGCGATATACTGTATAAAAGCGCTGATTCTAATGGAGTGTGTTCCGCTGGGGATTCAAAAAATTTATTTTTTTTAATCGCGTGTCTAAGGAAAATTGCAGTATAACTTTGTTCATGCTCAAACAGTGGCATGTTACATTATAATTTGGGTGTCTCCTCTTGCCAGAAAGCTCTAAATTGCATTTTGAGCGCGGTTTTTGACTTTTTCTAAATTGCAACCCATAAATAAAGCTGATAAAGCTTAGACTAACTGTATTCTAAACTGTATTACAACAGCACATTGGACAATGCAACGTAAATTGCAAAAATGCACTTGGAATCTGTCCAAGCCCTCCTACGAAAATTATTTAAACTGCGACACTGATCATTCATCTCTAAATAAACTTTATTTTATATAGCGTTTTAAGTGAATAGGTAATTAGATTGCTCATAAACCTAATCGCTTTTTCTACATAAACACAGCGTGATTGCTCTCTAAAAATGCTTTTCCTTTATATTTAGGCTCAGATTTCAACTATAGATAGTATTATTATAAACTTTCTTGGAAAAATGTATTTTATGTAAACCATGTTTGCTATTAATTCATTTAGGGCTAAAATACGTTCATTGTCTTCCAATCGAGTTGAGTTGACATTGGAAGCTTGCCACTCCCGGACTGTTAAACCAACGCATTAGCATGTTAAAGCGATTCCATTGAGGAGCCCAGCTACCAGTTAACACTGTACTTCCTACTTTGAAAATACCTGTGAAACCGGTTTAATTCGTCACAGCCAGCACTTCGGCAGAGAGGGGGTTGTACTCGTAAAGTAGAAGCAGGCGAGATTTCCAGGAAAAGACACCTCCCCCCCCTCAAAAACCCAGTAAGCAGTAATGCTTTATGTTGAAAATTGAGGTGGATTTTGTTTATGATAAAGAGGATAAACTGGGATGGGAGGAAGGTTTGGTTTTGCATAAGGGGCGGGATTATGATAATCGAAGGAATTTGCGAGAGTATAATGGTTTGAAATATTTGATTTTGTATTGTGGTCGTTATCTATGTTTTTGGTTGGTATTATGTTTATATGGTTGTTTTTGTTGGTTGGTTGTTATTATGGTTATTAATAATATGATCTATAGTTGAAATCTGAGCCTAAATAAAAAGAAAAAGCAAGTCATTACGTTTATGAGAAATCTAATTACTTATTCGTTTAAAACGCTATATAAAATAAAGTTTATTATTAATTTGCTGGACAGAGCGGTGAACATTATTATGCATAAGACAAAGATAACGATCCTGATCAGTTTAGAAATCTGTGTACGCTGTAAGGTTTTTACTTCTTAAACTTTTAAAATACACGTTTCGAATAGAAAGAAATCCTCTTCCTGGTACAGTCGCATGAAGAGAGAGGCGAAACAGCCCTACACAGCCCTGTTGCAGTACACAAATATAATCATATCGTTATTAAATTCTTTAGAAACACGATTCCATATTATATTAGCAGAAAAGCTTAAAACTACCACTTTTTCACATGCTATTTCACATTAGTTAAATTTAATTTATGTATATATTATATATTTATATCTCTGACCAAGGGAAATGTCTCATTTTTTCAAGGAAATGTTTGTTTGTTGATTGTTATCAAAAATGACTTAAAATCGATCATGTTGTGATATTTTGAAATATAAAAGTCAATTGATTGTCCATAATATCGCTATTCTATTTTTTCGAAGAAATGTTTGTTAAAAGAAAGGTCCAGCACCAGCTGGATTCGAACACACAACCTGTGTGTTGTTAGTCATGCACCTAGACCAGTAGGCTACAGGGGAAGTTGCATGAAGAGGGAGGTGAAACTGCCCTACACAGCCCTGTCGCAGTACACGAATATAATCATATCATTATTAAATTCTTTAGATACGCGATTCCATATTATATTCCCTTTTAATCAAATTCTAAAACTATGCTTGTTGACTCCGGTATCTCTTTAGTTAAAGACTTCGATGCTTAAAATGTTTAGGGAGAAATGGAATACTGGTGTGCATTTTTTACTTTAAAGAACCAAGACCAGCCATATACAGTACTGTATGTTTATGTTCCAAAATTAATATTGTTTATGACCTTCACACGCGTTACAGTATGCTCCTATTCTTTTTATGCTCAGCTACTAAGATTTCCCTTCAGTGGTAAAATTCAATATCTACAACGGGCACAGTAAAGACGTTTACAGTAAGTCTTTCTACGACAGACCAACGGACCACGAGTGCCCCTGTCGGTCAACCAATCACGTACCGCGGTATTTTGCGTCATCGCGCGTCAGGATGCACAACGCCGTAGCCAATTACCTCCGGTACGTGTCTGTACCGCGCACTTTGAATGGCTGCATCTGTATAATGATTTGTCAATGAAAAATTAAGGTCTTTTCATTGACAAAGATGGTTACAAAGAAAGTGGACCATGTTAATACTCTGAGCTTACAGCCTGTCCAAGGTCATTCATTATTAATACTATTAGTAATATCTTCCATAAAGACTTTGATGCATAAAATATTTCTGCATAATTAAAATATTTATGATAAAGGTGGTAGGTTGTGTACTTTTGTCTAACTTAGCAAGCTATCATAGTATTCTGACTTTTTAATGTTTAATGATTAACATGCTGTAATACACAGTATTATAAACAAAAATATTAAAAGTCTAAGAGTATACAACTTAAATTCTCAATTGGAAAACGATTGTCCTTCAGCAGTGACTGGGGTTTGAAACCAGGCGTTTTCTGGCAACAGCTCAAATGCTGTACATGAAAGGTTAAGCTTTATTAGCTCCACCAGGCGGTCATTCCGGATACTATTATCATAACTGCAGTATGACGTGACATAAGATGTTATGACGTAACAGGCCCACCATGTTTTATTGCAGCATACCTCGCTCATTTTGAATGGCTGTATCTGTATTCTGCTACTTATCTTCACTAATTTTCCCAGCCTATTAAAATTAACAGTAATAATGTTTGGAAACCAACAAGTGAGACAGTATGGTAAAACCTTAAAATAGCTCTGAGTTTCCTAAGTCTCTGTTGGCCCATTTTATAAATGGTGTTTATGACCAGTCCAATGCACTTGTAGTCTTTGAAAACTTGTATATTGTAACTGTTAATTACAGAGCTTTGTGAAGGACCTCTTTTGTTTGTGCTGCATTTGTGCTGGTTTGTGCCAGTTAAAGTAGTGCTTGTGCTGCTTTCATTTCCAAGATATAGTGCCTTGTTTTGTTGAGGTTATGATGTCACTCAGCTCCCCTAAAACGTCTTAGGGGAACTGAACCTGTCTAATTTGTTAGTGTTACGTTTGTGCCGGTTTGTACCGTTGAAAGTAACTTCCCAGCTGCTTTCGTTTCAAAGATATAGTGCCTTGTTTTGTCAGGGTTATGATGTCACTCAGCCACCCTACAATGTTGTAGGGGAACCAAACCGGGACAAATGAAGGACAAATGAAGCTTAATTTTATAGTATTTCTTATGATATAAAATAAAATACGTTTCTCAAATAATTTTACTTTTAAATAAATTTGTGGAGAGGTCGATGTATTCAATTTAAAGACGAAAGAGTGGCATCATTATTACAGTATTGCATTTCTAGTTTGTAAAGTAACTGATGATTTGTAAGTACAGAGTGTGTTAGTACAGTACCTGTAAACATGCTTGTCGATAATCACGTGTTTACCCAAAAAACAAAGCACTATATCTCGGAAATGAAAGCAGCAAAAACGTTATTTTCAACAACACAAACCGACACACACATTGGGTTTTATTGTTTGTGCTGTTTGTTGGGTGGGGGGGCAACTTCATGGATCTGCGTAAGCAAACATGTCCTGGGTCATTACATTACGTACTGTAAAACACACAACTTCACCTAGGTGAATTATGACAATCTAACAAAGGGAGTCATTTCTGTTTCTTCAGAGGTCAAGGTATGCCCTGACGCTGTTTTCAATACCAAGAATTTACCAGAAATACAAAGATAAAAGAACTCTGAGCTAATTGTTTCATTTTTGTGTGTAAGAACACTGTAAATACAAACACATGAATAATGAGAATGTATTAAAGAACTTAGACATATGTTCACTTCTGTTATGTGAAAATAAAAATGTTTTTCCAATATTGTCATGGTCTGCATGTGAGACAGTAGGCTTTCCAATGTTGTTTTGCAGATGTGTTATGAACTATCTGTGTCAACTTTGTACATAGTGCCCCCTTAAAAAAAACATTCTGTTTCTTTTGGTGAATGTGCACAAATGTGCTTTGCATAAAAAAGAGCAACAATAGTTTTGTCATTCATAAAGTCGCAAATTCAAGTCTTTTTAAAGGCAGACAGGTCAAATCTTTACACATCCCTTGGTGCACATGTTTATTTAAAGAAGGAGATAATGAGAAACTGATTACTTTTTCAAATTTTCAATATCCCGCTATGGAGTATTAAGACGTGCTAGTTAAAGCCTCTTTGTAAGAACATACAATTGTTGCGAATGTTGGCTTTTTTAGACTACACCCGCAACTTTTCTGATTAGGGTATGATATTAGTGACAAATTTAATTTTCTTGTTCACACAAATGCACAGAAGATACTGATATTAAATGCAAAGTCCACTGCCGCCCCCCACCTGGGCAAGCAGAAAAACAAAATTGCAGAATTGTTATCCTCGCACCCATAATAGAGAGCTTGAACTTGGCAGACTCAGGGGTAACTAAAGGTCAATGTCACCGTGCATGGTCACGTGATCACCCGAAAAATAACAAAAAGAAGCTGGGAAGCCACTTTCAATGGCCCAAACTGTCACAAACACACCACTAATTAATGAGACCAGTTTGGTTCCCTTACAACATTGTAGGGCGACTGAGTGACGTCACATCCCCCAAAAAGAAGTAACTTTATCTTGGAAACAAAAGCAGCTTAGGTTTCATCGTTTGCGCTGTTTGTAGGAGGGGCAGGTTCATGAACCTTAATTAGCGTGGGTTGTGGGGTGTTGCATTTTTTTCCAGAATCTATCATAAGTTCATTTGTTTTGAAAACGCTTAACATCAAAACAAAGAGAAAGCAAAATCATTTAGAATGGGTCTGTAATGGTTTTCTAGGTCCTATAATAAGATGATCAGGGATGTGTTATCAACAGACTTAAGGAAATGACGAAGATCAAGTAGGTATCTATGTCAGCATGCAAAGGAACTGATGATGCTTTATTCCATGCTGAAAGAAAAGAGACACAATGTTTCTGCTGTGGTGTGTACGTGTGTAGACAGGTGTACAACAGGTGTGTAGACACCTGAAAAAGGCACCACAGCCACAACATTGTGTCTCTTTCCTTTTTCTTTCAGCATGGAATAACCTTTACCTGTTCCTGTTCATCTTAATGAGATGTTTGTCTGTTTACTCTTGCAATGAATAGCACCCAAAATGTACAAAAACAGGGGCAAAGTAAAGCCCATTGTTGATCCAGTAAAAGTGTACAGAAAATCAGATAATTGTTTCACCAAATTAACTTGTTGAGACCTGTTTACTAAGAAATCTAGAATCAATCTTACTAAATTACTGTTTAAGTCAAAAATTCTTTAAGAGTTTGCTGATATATCATAATTAACAATGAGAACATTGCTTCATCTAATATCCTTCTTTGTAATGTGATGTTTTTTCTATCCAGACTTTTCATTAGGAGAAATCTGAAATACCAGACTAACTCCCAGACTGCAGAACTCTTCCACACACATTATCTGGACCGGTGTTTTTCCTTACATTAATTCTCCTAAACCACCTACATGCCTCTGCCATGTCAAGTTTAATATCTCTGGTTACTGGACACCACATTAAAGGTTATTGTGGGTTTTAATTAAAAAATTATTTCAAAATCATTTTCCTGCTGCTGCCCATACATATCATTCAACACAGGTATAGCATTACTGTACTATTACCCTCCTGATAGATATTGACCATAGATTTAATACACTGCCATACCATCCTGTTATTCTTGATTTTTTTCCCTGTACCAATCCGTAACACTCCCTTTTCATCTCTTTCTGCACTAACCTCCTGAGCTCTTTGTCCTTTAAGAAAAAGCACATTTTTTATAAGGAGTACATATTTGAGACTCTAGGGTTTGTTAATATTCAACAATAACAAAATTGAATATCATACAGCATAGTCAATCTGTGCTCACAGTATTGTGCCAAGTGAAAATGATACTTTTCTAATCCTATTTCTTTTGTGTCTTTAAAATTTGGAGTCCATGAAAATGTCTTAGTTTATCTATAATCTGTCCACACAACAGATCTGTGTATATTTTGAAATAAAAATTTGGTTGGAGTATCATCTTTTCCCTCTCTCTTCACCATATCTAGTTTGATTTTACCAGATAAAGGCTTTTGGTTTCTCCTGTATGTTGTGCTTTGTACTGTTTATCTGGAATCACCTAGTCCAATCACATTTTGTAGAAATTTGGAGTCATGGCACGACCATATTAAGGTGGCACTACAACAACTGAAGTAGTCATAACAAGCAAATGAATTTCCATATCTGTAATGGTTTTATCCTGGAAGCTGCTGTAGTCCTCATTGCTGGTTTTTAAGTGCTTGAGCAGAACTACTGTAACTTGTGTGGTAATGTGATGTTAGACTGCATCATAATAGAGACTGCTGTATCCAGACCAATTCTTTTCTGTCAGCTTCACTGTGATGTGTTCAAACAAACTTGTCCTGAACTGGAATTAATTAATTTCCTTATATCCTCATTTAATTCTAGTAGACTCATTCAAGTTTTTGAGGGGAACTGGATTTTATGGCAGATTTCACAGGCTATAGTTTAACTGTAGGGCATCTTCTTTATGATTCATAAATTCCAAATCACAAGCTTGATTACAATTTTTTTAAACTGGAAATTATATAGAGTTATGGTTAAATCTAATTTGTGATATGGTGTTTAATCAGCACTGACCTTCTTCTAAATCACATACAGTAGGTAAACTCCTTGCTCTTTAGGAATGCCATCCTTCAGATCTGGAGCACTTTTTTAGAGTGTTTGGCATTTGTTCTGGCACTGTAATTTCTTAGTATCTCAACAATAACCAAACTACCTGTGTATCCCAGCAAAGTCTAGACTCCACATCTAATGCCACATCAATAACAAACAACTACTGCCAAATATGGTTAAGAAAGAATACAAAAAGAAACTTACTTGCAGATGCCACTATTCTATTCTAGTAGAACAAAATAAAGCCAGAACTGTTGCCCTTTAGCTTCTCTGGTGCACTTCCCTGCATCTTAAAGCTTATGTCCCCAAATCCAGTTATTCTTATAATACCCTCAATTAGGAAACATGGAAAAACTTAAAACTTAATATAGCCAGACCACAGAAAGACACTGAGCTCTGTAAGGGTGTCAAGAGTATGAATTGCTATATTAGCAGGCAACAGGTAGAAAACCCTGTAAAAACAAGGGCAATCTTGGCACAGTCCATACTCTATGCCCCACCATGACCTTGGAGTACACAGGAAGGGGGATATAAAACAGAGCTCAAACACCCATGGTGATCAGAATAAGAGTGGAGAATATAGTTTAGGACAGCCACACAGAAAACACAGAAAAAGGATTTTTGTCGGGGAGACGTGTGTCTTTCTGGTGATTTTTTTCTGAACCATGTCTTTCTTATATGTATTTACTTTGTAATCTCTAGTCCTTTTATCTGTTTTTATATCTACTGTATTGCTTTGAGATGCCACTTTTAAAGGTGATATATAAAATAAAGTTTTATTATAGAGAAACATGATCAGTTTTCCCTGGTTCAGATAAAAAGATCTAAAGCATACTAGTTTGTCACTCTTCTCATTCCCTTTGCTAAATAACTTTTCATACTAATCTGATCAATCTAACTGCCTGTTTTCTGTGCTTTCTCTATCCTGCTAGATTTGCAATTATTCTGAAAATTTTCTTCTTGAAATAACACATTTCTAAATACCTTTTTTCACTGTTAACATCTTGCAGCAACTCTGCAACAAAATATACACTTAGCTCAACCTGACAGTTCATCCTGCTACCAACATTGAATAAAAAAATCTTATGATTTCTATATCTATGTCTTTATTTAGTGGTTTCATTAGTGACAAAGGCTAAACTTTCTTGGAAAAATGTCTTTTATGTGTTGCGGAAAAAACTGACTTGCTTTAACAAAGTATGTTTACAAATCCTTTCACCTGGCAATCTACCTGAATGCCCAACTATCTGAGAAGCCCTCCATGAAACCATGGTTGCTATTAATTCATTTAGGGCTCATTGACAGAATTGGTGTTTTTTATGCATGCTAATTTTCTGATTCCTCACTCTGTTTCATGTTTATAGATAAGACTTTATTGATCGCGAAGGGAAATTGATGTACATGTTCATGTACATGATGAACATGTTTGCATGTTCTTTTAAAACATACACCTTTTTGTGATTTTTTTGTATATCTAAGCAAGTGTTCCTGCATCCCTCTTCTGCACTATAGTCATGGCTTTTTTTCTGTTTGTTTATTTCAAAGCAACCCCTGCTCCATTTCTAAAACTTTTTGCCCATGTGCATTTTTGTGCACTTTAACGTCCTGAATTTTCATTTGCATTAATTTGTAGAATGAATTTGAGTTTTAGCCTTAAGTTTCTACTATCTTTTGTTTCTTGTCCTACAACTGTTATTATTGATCACCGAATTATTGTACTTGACATGACTTCATTCAGCCTTTCCTGAACGTCTATGACAGGCAGAGAGAGTGCTGTTTCTGGTGCGATCTTTTGCAGCTGACATTTCACTGTTTTAAACGAACAAGAAAGTAGATTATAAATCAGTTATTCTATATAAACACAGCGTAATTGCCCTCCGAAAATCCTCTTTTTCTTGTTCGTTTAAGAGACCTTGATCGAAACTGATTTTAGATGTCAGAAAGGATTTATTTTCTCTGTATTTCCTACATTGCTTTGTCGAGATTTTAACTTTATATCTAACTTTATATCTAGGCTCAGATTTCAACTATAAATCATACAGTAATTAATAGCAGTAAATACTGATGTTTTGTGCACTCTTACCACAAAAATATATGTTTTGTAGTTGGGATTAACTTTATTTCGTACGCGTAGCTACTCCGATTCGGACACCGAACAGTTAAAGATGGCGGCAAATCAGACACCCAGAGAGGGGGGGGGGGGGCGTCTTCTCGCCTCCATAACTAAAATGCCAAATAGGAGTGGCTTAAGCGACATACACAGTCATGTAACTGACAGTTTGAGGTAGCCTATCGTGTAAATTTCGCTTTGTTGCTGATGGGTTAAGCTTTCGAAACTCTGCCCCAAAGTCATGTGACTAAAATGCCAAATAGGAGTGGCTTAAGCGACATACACAGTCATGTAACTGACAGTTTGAGGTAGCCTATCGTGTAAATTTCCCTTTGTTGCTGATGGGTTAAGCTTTCGAAACTCTGCCCCAAAGTCATGTGACTGATTTTTCGCCCTGTTTCGTTGGTTAAACGCAATGATCACAAGCACCACCATGGTAACTGGGATGTGTAGTTTTTAATTCCGTTTGAATTATCACGCTGTGTTTATGTAGAAAAAGCGATTAGGTTTATGAGCAATCTAATTACCTATTCGCTTAAAATGCTATATAAAATAAAGTTTATTTAGAGATGAATGATCAGTGTCGGAGTTTAAATAATTTTTGTAGGAGGGCTTGGACAGCTTCCAAGTGCATTTTTGCAATTTACATTGCATTGTCCAATGTTCTGTTGTAATACAGGCTAGAATACAGTTACAGTAGTCTAAGCTTTATCAGCCTATTTAAAATATTTTTTTGAATCTCCGGCGGAACACATTCCATAGGATTCAGCGCTTTTATACAGTATATCGCCTTTAAACACATATATTTAAACACGCGTTTACGATTTAAATCAAAACGTGATTCAAATCAATATAAATGTATATTTTGTAACGCATAGGTGACTATTCATTGTTATTAAAAAGACTTAAATTCGATCATGTCGTGATATTTAGAAATATAAATGTGTTTGGTGCGAGTGAGGTTTTATTTAATCTCTGACCAAGGGAAACGTTTCATTTTTTCAAAGAAATGTTTGTTAAAAAATAAAGTCATAGTTCCATGGGATTCAATCACAGACCATGTGACGTGGGAGTCAGGAAACTAACACACAGCGCCACCGGATTTAATAACGTAATAAGAACGGTATAAAATAATGTGACTAGGCACAGAAAAAATTTACAGCACAGTACAATAATAAATGCTGACCATGACTTTAGTAGCATAAATTATCTAATTACTAAAGACATGATCGAATTTAAGTCTTTTAAATAACAATGAATAGTCACCTATGCGTTACAAAATAAACATTTATACTGATTTGAATCGCGTTTTCAACCAGCTACCAGTTAACACTGTAGTTCCGACTTTGAAAATACCTGTGAAACCGGTTTAATTCGTCACAGCCAGCATTCTGGCAGAG
The DNA here is from genome assembly GCF_040954835.1 of Lepisosteus oculatus. NCBI lineage: Eukaryota > Metazoa > Chordata > Actinopteri > Semionotiformes > Lepisosteidae > Lepisosteus > Lepisosteus oculatus. The sequence continues at coordinate 25,612,828 of NC_090700.1, forward strand.
AGGGGGTTGTACTTGTAAAGTAGAAGCAGGCGAGATTTCCAGCGAAAGACACCTCCCCCCCCCATACTATTCAAATTGTACTACAGCATTGTAATTACACATTGTAATTGTATTACACATTGTACACATGCTTAAAAGAAAAGAGAGAAAACGCAAGCCTTCTTCAGGTGTGAGGGTCTTCTGCTCAGAATGAAACGCTAAAATGTAATGTAGGTTCTGAATGGGTTCAATTATGATTTGGGCTTGATTAAGGTCGCTGCCTTTCATCTAAAACCCTACTTGAATCCTTCTAAACTAAAAATCAGTGTTAGTGAGTTCTAAATAAAGAGGTATCCAGGTAACAGTGAAACGGGCGGACAGTCTGGGGAGATCGCCCGTTTTCCATGTAAATAGTTCCCTGGTTCCGCACCCCTTGGTGTTTCTCTCGCTCTCTCTCGGGTCACCTGATCATTAGCTCAAAAGATTTCAGTGCTTTGTGTATTGTAACGCAACGGGGGCTCAGGCGGGCTCCCTTGCCGCATCTGGTCGTCCCCATCCCAACTGGAGGCTCGAACCCGGGACTTCCACGTCTCTCTGCAGCGACCTAGCCCCGTGAGCTAAAGAGAGATCTCTCTTTATTGGTTAAATGCAATGATCACAAGCACCACCATGGTAACTGGGATGTGTAGTTTTTAATTCCGTTTGAATTATAACTGTACGTACTGTCTTCATATTTGGCCAGGACTTTAAAGAGAAGGCGCGCCAAAAAATGTCGGTGCCGTCATCTCCGCTTTAAAGGTACCCCCGTGCTGGAAGAATTTGACCTCGGAACGTTTGCCCAGTGGACATAAAAACAAGAGTTCGCTGGCATTATATCCAAGAAGACACAGACCAGCGCCAGACCGGTAAATGCCTGATGAACTAGGGATTGGACAGTTTCCAAGTGCTTGTACAATCGATTGAAATGTTCAAATAAATGTGCAAAAGATATAAACAAAATAATCATTTATTTCTTTATCATATTGGCTAGCTAATGTCCTCTCTTTGCTAGTTAGTGGCTGTGTTTCTGCGTTGGGTAGCAACGGGTGACTGTTCTCAGGCGGAAGATGTAAACAGCTTAATTTTCGTGTTAAATAATTTAAAAAAATTAAAATTCATTCTATACAGCAATCACATATTTGGGTACCGTTTAATAAAACTTTCATGCTTAAAATGTTTAGGGAGAATTGGAAGACTGGTGTGTATTTTTTCTTTAAACTATCAAGACCAGCCATACACAGAACAGTTTATGTACATTAAGTGATTAAATCTTTTCACTACCAACCAATGCACCACGAGTGCCCCTGTCAGTCATTTTGGCCAGCCAATCACTTACCGTGGTGCCCTGCGGGTAGGTTACTGTACCGCAGGTTTTTACCGCTCATTTTGAATGGCTGCATCTGTAAAAAATACACACCAGTATTCCACTTTCTTCCTAAATATTTTAAGCATCAAAGTCTTTCATTCGGTTACATACTGTGGTAATTATGGAAAAGTTTTTATGTACTCCTTCTGACTGTATTAAGTTAATATACTTCATAAAAAGTTAAAATGTTAAATTCGGGGGTGATCTGTCACTGTTTTTACAAACTTCAATTTATTAAACATCTATTTTTGAGACAGAGTGTTCCAGACCTGTTTAATTTCTGAAACTCCCTGTTACGATCCCTGCCTCCCGGCTACGGAAGAGGCAGAAGAAGGCGTAGCCTTACTCCATCAGTTTACCTATCAGTTTTCTTATTCACCACCACACCCCCGTCTCATCCTATACTTAAACACCTGTCTTTTCCTACCTCCTCGCTCAGTATTGGTTTTCCTTTCCAGCTTCCTAGTTGCACTACTTCTTCTTCTACCTTGTGTCCTTCTTGGTTTTCGGTTTACGTTTTTTTCCCCTTTTGACGATGGTTTTTCGGATCACGGCTTGGCTTCGGTACTCACGCTCTGTTTTGGATCTCTGGCTTCCCCTGGACTATCGGATTGCTCTATTGTCTATGGTTTCGGATCACTCTTTGGCTTCGGTAACTCGTTCCCTTTTGGATCTCTGGCTTCCCCTGGACTCTCGGCTCGTTTCTTCGACTACGGCTTTCTTTGGATCACGGCTAGGCTTTATCAGCTCCTGCAAGTGGGTTCATTCACTGGTTTCGGTTTCTCTTACCGAATCCGTAACACTCCCTCTGTATTCCATTGTTAACCTTTTCTATGAATACTTGCGCTATTTATCATAGTAAAAAACCTAAAACTTTTTAGAATCTGGGTGTGGGGTGTGGTGTGTTAAAACAAACTCTGCTTAACAGAGTCACTTGTAAGAGCCAGGTGACTTTCTGCTACTATAAAGCTATTGTATAGACAGATATTAAATTCTTCAAGCATAATTAGCTTTTTGTCATAATCTGCTACTTTGAAAGCAGTACACAACTTGTCAAATGTACTTTTTGTCCTTGTGCAAACTCAACAAAGGTTTATTTTTTATAATTCTGAAATTTGAACACTATGCCTTAGGGACTCATTATAGTAACATAGAAATATGGTTGCTGCAGGAAAATCAAAATACCACCACCCCCTCCCAGCCGGGTCTGTGTGAAATATCTTTTCTTACTCCAGTTATTAATCCAATCTATTTTTACTCATCCAGCTGTGTAAAATATATAGCCAAAAGGATAGCTATAAAGGTTAAATTCCAAGCTGAAAAGACTCAATGTGTCTTCTCTAACTCTTCAGTTTACAGCTTGTTCATGGTCATTCATTATTAATAGTGTAACAAACAGTAGGCATACAGATTGTACAAGCCGGTTGCAGCACGGTGACAGTACAGTCCTCAGCTCCCCTGCACATAACAGGGCTGCTGAAGTGCTGATGTGCTGGGACTGAAAGAGGTCTTCTGTAGCTCAGCTGGATAAACCTCTATTAAACAACACAGGAGAGACACATCATGTTCACAATAAGATATAATAGTAGACTATTTTATGTGTTCAGCTCTATGAGAAACAGACCAAAAGTAATGCTCTGATCACGCTTTGAACCACCTTGGTGCAGCTCGCTACATTACAGTGCTCATTACCACTACAAGGACAATAGAATTTTTTTTGGAAAGAAACAAATGTCAAAATGTTTCCTAAATGTCCAGTTGTGTAACTTTAGTTGCTTATGTAAGTTACCCAATTAAGTTACCATGTTAAAGACTTTGATGCATGAAATATTTATGATTAAGGTGGAAAGTTGTGTACTTTTGTTCAGCTTTTGTCTTGCTTTTATTAAAATTACCAACTCTATAATGTTTAATGATTAACATGCTGTAATACACAGTATAAAAATATTAAAAGTCTAAAGAGTATACAACTTAAATTCTTAATTGTAAAAAGATTGTCCCTTAGCAGTGACTGGGATTCGAAACTGGGTGTTTTCTGACAACAGCTCAAATGCCGTACATGAGACATTAAGCTTTATTAGCTCCACCCGGTGGTTTTACAAGGTGCTTTCGGATACTCATTTAACATGCAGTAAGTTGCGGTATATGGCTGGATCTGTATATAAAGGACATATTGAAGTCTTATTCACTATTTTGGATCAAACTACATACTTCATTTATAGGTAAGAAAAAAATTATACCAGTGCAGAGCCAGGTCAATGCTGTAATTATTTTATAAAACAGATAAATGAGTTTGACAATCAACATAAAAAATGATGTTGTCACTCTTACCAGAAGCTCAGACAGGATGGCTGGACACTGTCAATTAATGGGAGGCTGAAGATCCTGAAGCTGCTTGCCCAATTACCAGGATCTCCTGGTGTGACTATGTAGAACCCTGATGATAAAATTCACAACAGAACATGTAAATATATCCAGGCATTAATTAAATACTATGCATAATGCCTGCTTAATGTGTTCAGAAGAAGTCCTTAGTTTACTTTATTACAAAACAATCATGCTTGCACAATAAAAATAAAAATAAAGTTACAATGAGGTTAGCTGGTAGTGAAAGGCAAGAGACACATAAAACAAAGTGATAAAAATTAAAACAATACACACAGAGCGGGCACTGAGCTGTTATGTAAACACCTTGTTGTTACCTATACAACCTTAAAGTGCATAAATCCAGTTAGCAAAGTACATTACATTACCAATCCTAAAAAGAACAACAATAATAATAAACTTTATTTTTAAACAGCACCTTTAAAAGAGTCTTCTCAAAGCACTTTACAGAACAAGAACAAGCAAAAAACAACACATTGAGAGGAGATAGTAGATGGGTATTTGAAATACAGTAGGAAAGTAAAGGGCAGTCAAAGAACCAGTTAAATAAAAGGTAAGATTTTGAGTTTAGACTTGAAAGACCTCAGGGAAAGTTACTCTCTGATATCTTTAGGGACAAAATTCCAGAGCTTTGGTGTATAGCAGGAGAAGGCCCTGTAACCCGTAGAGTGAAGATGGGCTTGGCGGACAGACAAGAGACCTGAATTAGACAGGCAAAGGTGGGGAGTAGCACAATAGTAACTCAGATGGGTACTGAGGTGCCAAACAATTCAGAGCCTTTTAGGTGAGCATCAGGATTTTGAAACCAACATGAAGCCTGACAGAAAGCCAGTGCATGGTCTTCAGGATAGGAGTAATGTGATCACTTGCACTAGACCTGGTCTGAATTCTGGTTGCCAAATTCTGGACAAAGAGGTACCATCATTTTTTCAATGTGGATTTAGATACCCCAGCGAGTAGGGTGTTAGAATCATCAATATGAGAAAAAAATAGTCTTTGGTAACAGTTAGCAACAAAGCATGTTAAAGCAGTAGATAATGCACATTTTCTACACCAATTAACCTAAAGCTCATTACAATGTTATTATGAAGCTATGACGATCCGTTAATCCGAAACCATTACTTCATAATAGTCAAACAGTGATGTGTGGATGATCTTGACTAGCTATAGTGTGGCCAAGGACCTTCTGACTCTATTCTATTGCAACACATCTTTGGATTTCAGCTTCAACTATCCCAAGATAAATCTAATGTGATACAAGATTATCTAGCCTCTCACACCAACGGCTTATCAAAGCTGATGAGCCTTGAAGGTCTTCCTTTTACTTTTACTTCCTTCTGAAGCACTCAGACCACAAAAGAACTCTTATTTCCTATTGTTTTGCAGTTAAAATATGTTCCCTTTCTTCTTCCGTAACAGCACTGCACTATATGTAAATCCCTTGTATTTAGGCCTTTTAACTTGACTCTCGCTGACCTCTAGTGACCACTCTTTGTAACTGTGCCTGAACTGGCATCCAAGATTCTGTACCGTGCTCTGATTCAGACAGCTAATTAAGCACACCATTACTTACAAAAAACTATTCTACTCAGCATGATCTGCTATAGTCTCACAATATGTATTGAATAATGCAAATAATCTATAATACAGATGTCAACCTTAGCCATCAGTATTGACAGGTAATTACGTGTTAAGTAAAAAGTGTTTCATATGGAATTTTCTGTGATTTTGCAGGTGATGTGATGCCAGTTGGTAAGAAACAACGTTTTAGAGCCTTCAGCCCTAAACAATTTTAGCAACATTTCATATTACTATTTTTTAAACCTTTTATTTATTTATTTTTAGAATAAATACCCACACTTCAAAATAGACTCACTATTGCCTCAGAAAATATAGAAATAAAAGACACAAATCTCACTCCTTGCCTCAAACAAATCTTGAGATAAATTAATTAGAGGTAAGAGATACTGTTTGATATTAGGATGTGTGTAGTGATTTCTTGCTACCAGGTAAGTCTGCATACATTCCCAACTTGGAACATTCCCGAATAATGAGCCATTTTCATTCTTTGTGGTGCCACAGAGTCTAGGACAACTGTCAACCTCTCACTTAAGAAGAGATAAGAATTGCAAAGAAACAGCCATAAAAGTATTTGGCTATGCACAAAGTAGGCCTTTTTCATAGCCAATGAGATTTTTCATAGCCATAGAGACATGTTCAAATCAAGAGATTCCTCAACACCAGACACAGTACCATAAATCTGGGGTTGCTACATAGCAAGGAATGTAAGGAAGAACTTTTGTTAAGCTTAAGAAACTGCAACCAAACCTTAAAACCATTCATATATAAACTCTATGTACCTTAAACACCTTGTTTTACCATTCTGTTGATATTAAAGGAAGAAATCTTTACTCAAAACAAACATAACCAACTGCATTAAAGATGCCCTCGGAGGTGGTGACTCGAGACACCGCCAGGTTTTTATCCAGTAGTAGAAACCGGTAGCAGTCACTGTAGTGACTGGGGATAGTGTATGGATAGCTTCAGTTAGAATATTGCTGTGTTCAAGGTTGGCTTCTGGAAGGAAGGAAATGTATTGGGAATGGATGTGCTCGTTGTCATGGAAATTAATATTTTATTGCAGGAAGGAATTTTACATGGTCATGGAGATGCACTATAGATTATACTCGCTTGAATAAAGTGACTCTCAGTCAGTTAGCATAAATAGTGTCTTTGTGTGAAGTGCTACACAAGGGTGAAGGAAAGAGAGTCAGCATTTACACAGACAGCAGATATTCCTTTGGGGTAGTAAATTATTTTTGTCCTATTTGGAAGAAGCATTGCTTAATGGAACTGAAATTTAGCATTCAGAGGCTATACAGAAGATGATTGATGCTTCTTATTTGCCACAAGAGGGGGGCCATAATTAAATTTAAAGCACATCAGAAGGATCTCCAAAGAAGCACACAAAAATAGTGATGAGGCAGCAAGCAGCACTGGAACCTACTCAAAAATTGATTGTTGCCTCTGAAGTCAACATGCAAGACTTAGTACCCTGGTATGAAAAGGAGCATGCTGGCTTCTATTGATTTCACCATCAGCAATGTCAGCTTAATTTTTTGCTCTCTCAGTTGTTTTTTTAAAAAACCAAAACTTCTTCAGAACTGTTAATAATACAATTTAAAAAAAATACTAAGTGTTGGGTAATTGTGGAAAAAGGAGGCAAAGAACACAGAAACACCCAAAGCTACCTGAGAAAGGAAACTGTAGAGGAAAAGGAAGACCAAAGTAGTTCTACCACTGCTCAATGGTTTATAAGGCACCATTCTTGTCAATCTGAAGACCACGAGTTCCCAGTCAGCCTTAAAAAAAATCTTTATAGGACTGACAGACTTCAGAAGACTTCAAAAATCTAAAAAATTATCAGGTTTTACTTAAGAATTGAATAGATTGAATAAAAGGATAAATGGGGTACAGGGGTGCATTCTGCAGACCAAGACGTAGAATGAAAAACAGACTATGTACTTTTACACCTGCTCCAGAGGCAGAACAATCTAGAGGCCAAACTGATGGACATGTGGAGTCCTGGAGGAAAGCAGGAGTGGGTCGATGACCCAGTTCACTGAGAATCTTATCGGGGAGCTGACTGAATTTCCCTCCAACTATGACTTGGAGATTGAAAGGGCTCACAGAGCCCTGGACCCTAAATCCTCAGACCCCCAGTCCAGAACAAGTTACTAGTTACAGCATAAAAAGCCTTGTTAAAAAAGGTATAATAGTCTAAATACTAAGAGCACTAATTAGAACACATGCAGATGCAGCCATTCAAAACAAGCAGGTGATACCGCATTATAATGCGATGCACTTGTCGCAGTGTAACGCAAGTTACCGTATTAATGCCGTATATTCTCGCATAGTTCCGCATGGTACCACAAGTAATATAATAGTATCCGGAATTTTCACAAGGTGGAGCTAATAAAACTCAACCTCTCATGTTTGAGTCATGTTTGAGTGAAGACAGTGAAAACATTTGTAAGTCTGTCCCCCTTCCCCGCACGGACAGACTTACAAATGTTTTCACTGCCTTCACTTTGTCGGGTGTGATTTTTTGGCAAAATACAGGCTGTTAACAGACTGTTTCGCGTTCTTCCTAAGATTGTTGAGCACAGTGTCAAAATGTTTCCATATGAAAGGCAGTGACGTCACCATCTTGTTGTGTTTGTGGCTTAAGCCATATAGACACCAGCTAGCCTCAGGACAGAGCTGGCAAGCTGGCTCGTCGGTTGTACGCGTTATTGAAGCTGAAAGTTTAGCCTTTGTCACTAACTCCAAGCATTTCATTTTGTCTATTGCTACAATATCAACAGCAGTGTAGTTACAAGGAACATGTCAAAATGTTTCCAAAAGAACCATAATTTAATGAGTTTTGATAATAATAGAGACATAATAGAGTCCCCATTAACCCCATTTTGATTTAAATCACAAACACTTCTTCTAAGTCCCTTAATTAACTTTAATTATAGCTTTCTCACCATTTAGATTTATTTTTTATACCTTCGTTAAACAAAGCAGGAGCGTATTGTACTTCCTCATGGGATCAGATTGGAAAGATGTGGAAAGATTAGATTGAAACCATTTTTATTTTTTTTTATAAATTTTAGAAAAGTGTCATCTATACTAAAAAGTTTTATTTATTTAATACCACTTGATAGTTATATTAATAGAGATAATAATTCAAGTTGTATACTGTTTAGACATTTAATCATTTTAAACTGTATTACAGCATCTTACACATTAAACATGAAAAAGTTGGTATATTTTATAAAAGCAAGATTGCTCAGTTGGACAGTATAAACAGTATAAAGCAAGTATGTTTTTTAATGTGTGCAATTGCAATTCTTGCAAGTACAAACACAATATAAGTTGCATTGCTACAGAACCCTAAACCGGGTAATACAGACTAGCCGGATATAGCTGTGTCTGTCTTCTGTGATTTGAACATCATTGGGTGCTGTTTTTAAAAACCTTTTGAGTAAAGAATCTGAATTTTCCTGCTGAATGAAAACAGGAAATAAAGAAAGCTTTATTCCCGTGCTTATAGTCTGGGTAATTGGAGACTGAGCTTTTCTGCTCCCTATGGTTCTTATTGCACAAAGCCGTACTGAGCAGTATTTCTCGTGTTGTGAGCGTGTGTACACAGTGGTCCCCCAGTGTTCCAGTTAGTGCGTAATTACGAATCAATGAAAAACCTGAGGTTTACAAAAAGATAATTATTTCACTGATAGTTTTATGTAGAGGCTGTGCAAATTTTCACAAGTCAAGGTCTTTAAAATGCGTTTTGTGATATTTTGAAATTCCAACAAATTCAATATAGAGTCGATAATATCTATTATCAGTAATAATATCAGCAGCAGGTTGAAATTATATGTTGTTATTAATAAATGACTTAGCTTCGAACATGTGATATTTCTAAATATAAAAAAAAAATCAATATAGTGTTCATAATATTTGCTATTTTAGTTTTTCAAAGAAAAGTTTATTGTTAAAAGAAAACTCAGCAGTAGCTGGGCTCAATCCTCTGACCCCAGGCATGTAAGGCACACATTTAAGCCATCACACCACAGACGTAATCACGTGGAAAAGAGTGAAACTGAAGCAGACATATCCAAAGAAAGTGTACTATTGAGATAATTTGAGCTACAATACATGACTATAGTTATATTGTTATTAATTTCTTTAGATATGCAATTCCATATTATATTCCCTATTAATCAAATTCTCAAAAGTATGCTTTGGTTTACCGTGATAATGAGTGTATTTGCAGAAAAGATTAAAAAATTATAACTTTTTACAAAGTATATAAACCTAATTTAGTCAGAAGGAGCACGTAAAAAAGTTTCCAAAATAACCACATGTAAGACTTTGATGCATAAGGAAGAAAGTGGAATACTGCTGTGTATGTTTTCTTTAAACTACCAATACCAGCTATATACAGTTTACATAATATGTTTATGTTCCTAAAGTCATATCGTTTATGATCATGTGAAAGGCATGGTGAATCGTAGATTTTCAAAACTTACTCTGTATGATTGGAAATGAATACGTGATTGGATCAATGAAATGCAGTGGTGTTACTTTTTTGTCAATGAAAAAATAAAATATTTTCGTTTACAAAGACAGTTACAAAGAAGGTGGACCATGGTAATACTTTAAATTTACAGCCTGTCCAAGGTCATTCATTATTAATACTATTAGTAATATCTCCCGTAAAGACTTTGATGCATAAAATATTTCTGCATACTTAAAATATTTATGATAAAGGTGATAGGTTGTGTACTTTTGTCCAATTGAGCAATCTTTCTTTTATAAAATATACCGACTTTTTAATGTTTTATGATTAACATTCTGTAATACACAGTTTAAAATTATTTAAAGTCTAAAGAGCATACAACTTAAATTATTAATTGGAAAAAGACCATCCTTCAGCAGGGACTGGGATTTGAAACCAGGTGTTTTCTGGTGGCAGTCCAAATGCTGTACATGAGAGGTTTCGTTTTATTAGCTCTACCTAGCGGTTATTCTGGATACTGTTATCATAGCTGCAGTATGATATGGTATGATGCCATATGAAGCATTGTGATGTGCAACGTCCACTGCGTTTTACTGCAGCGTACCTTTCTCATTTTGAATGGCTGCATCTGAGTTTGTTAGCTCTTTTGGGTGGAAGTTATTAAAATTAGTGTTCTGCCACAATTATTATACTGTACTTTTTTAATTCTCTTCCACTCGTGATCTCTAGAGAACAATATAATGAATGGGAACAATGATTTCAAGAATAGAATCAGAAAAAAGCCTAGTGTTAATTTTAAAATGTTGCAATTAAGGAGAAAGGGGGTTTACCTTTGCCATGTATAAAATTATCAAGTACCTCAAATTAATCAGGGTTACAGTGCAATATGGAAGCAGGTGGAGTCTCTGATCATAGATAAATTTCCAATCCAGGCAGTTTTGGGCAATAGGTCACTTGCAGAAGCAATATATAAATCAATTTTACTCTGTGTAATAGTACCAATTAAAATTTGGTTTAAAATGCTAAAAACCTATAACTTGGTGGCAGATATTAAATATTAAGGTGGATAACATATAATGCAGTTTTGCTTCTGGAAAATCTGGACTATGAGAGGGATAATAGCAATTTGCACCATGATGAAACTGAATCACAATAAAAAGATATTTATTAGAATATTTACAGTATCACTACAACATAACCTGGAAAAAAAACATTCTAGCTACTTCCAAATTAGGCACTATGCAAATACTTTTTGTAAAACAACCAAATACAGAGCAAGGTAATAAATTGCTTGATAATTTTATAGCTTTGTACCAGCACAGGAACCAGAAGAAAATATCAAAACTGTGTAATAACATTGAAGATATGAGAAAAGATTCAACAGAATATATTAAAATAAAGCAGAAAAAAGAAAATGATGAAGACATTTCTGCAGAACAGTGGAAGAACATATACGGATACAGAAAGCCCCACCATTTCACAAGTTTAGACAAATGTTTTGTTGGAAAAATTTGACTCATTTTTTTTAGTCAGTCCTAAAATTCAAGCAAAGCAAAAATGAAATTGTTCAGTGTTTTCAGTTATGTATTTAGGTAATTTATTTACTAATAATTAATTTCAAACATCTTGAAGTTTGTTCAGGGTCATTTGTTTTCTCTGGTTTTCATAATTTTGCTTTCTTATTAAAATACGTATTTATTAATCACAATGTTTCAGATGTCAATAGCTTTGAGAACAAATGACACAGAACCTTCAGACCACAGGAATTTTAAAGATTGTGATTTCTGAAAATGTTCACAACTTTTATTTATACAACATCTAATACCTGGTTGCATTTTTAGAAACCTTAGTTTGAATAAAGTGGATCCCAGGTTTAAGCAAGTTCATAACGTGAAAATTACAGTACAATTCAAAAGCTACTGTATGTACGCAAAACACCTGACCATATAAAGCACAATAACACAAACCCATTGGGTCAATTGCAATTAACTGAAAGTAGCATACTAACAAGAGTTCAATCCTTGTTTAGTACGCAGCTGCGGTTTAAACTTGTGCTCCACTTTAAGACCAATTGCAAAGATTTTTGCCGCTGTGCTTAGTCCACAGTACTGTACTAAACCTCAATTGCAATGAACACAAAGTAACAGCTACTGCCCTCTAGAGGTGACTTAAATAGCGGACTAACTTAAACCACCTCTTCATATGGTTTAAGCAACTTAGTACTTTACTTGGCGTAATGCTAGATCGCATTAGAAGGCTCCCGAATGTAGTGGAAATAGTATCATCACTAAATACTGAATTTATACTTCCATCGCTTGGAAAATTATTGCAATATTTAACTCAAATTGCTTAACACTCATACCACATTTATTAATAATGAAGTTTATTAATACATGTGTACTAACAAAAGTGTCATTTACTCATAATTACATTTCATGTCAATATTTTTTTCTAGCTGTGAATTTTAAGATATTCTAGGGAGTGAAGAGAACAGAATGTAAGCACATAGTTATATAAATGGAGCGTGAGCCTTTAATGTGTTATTTTAAAATCTGGGAGTCAACTGAATAGATTTGTTAAATATTTTATTGTGTTTTTTTTATTTTTGTGATTCTTGTAATTTTTGTGAGCTCGCAGAAAAAGACATTTCATTGCCAGCAACTACTGCTGCACGCCGTATTGATGTGCATTTGATAAATAAACTTTGATTGATTTGATTTGATTTGAAGATCCCAATAACCAGACAGAGGGAGATGATCAGTCAACATGATTTAGCAGAGCAACACTCCAGCGAGCTCTTCCCCACTTTGAAAGGAAGATATTGGAACTGACTACAAAAGAACTTAATTTGAAATGTACTGTAAACTCCTACTGACACAGGAGGAGAGAGAGAAAATTTTATTTTAAGAGAAAATGAAAGTTCTCAAATGTAAGCAAAAAGGCACACCATGGTAAAGAAATGTATTAACTTACAAATACATAGAAGGTCAGAGGAACAATATTTTTTTCTTTTTTCGCTCAAGTAATTTTATAAGTTTAACTTCCAGTTCTGTTAAAAATAAAACGATCTGTTTTCTTGTTCGTCCGGAGTGTCTTGTTAAACAAAGAAAATTAAAGCCACAATAATAATACAGTAGCACAGCTGCGGTTCTCATTTGTTTCATGACTAATAGCAATTGAGTATCTCATTAATTACTACGTACCCTCTTCCGGTAAACTGTAGCCTAAATGCAGCTCTCAAGTTAAAAATAACATTAATTTGTCATGTTAATAAAGGGAATTTAGTTTAAATAAAAACATGAAACAGCAAAGTAATAATTGTATATTACTGTGGCCTACGTATTCAAATTAATTTAAATGTTCTAATGCACAGTCCCCTGCAGTATGGGCTAATTAGTACAATAACAACGCAGAGCCCTGGGAACTAGATTAAGCACAAGTTCAACTGAACTCCAACTTTGTTCCGCACGTTTTTTCATTTCAATTGAACTCAGAGCTGGAGGTGATCTCAAGAAAGTACTGTACTAATTAAACCAGAACTTAGTATGCAGCTGCGTACTAACTCGGGAAGTTCATTGCAATTGACCCATTGGGTTCAACCTCTAATTTGTGAAACTCTTTCTGCATGTTCTGTTTTTACTCAGATAAGAATAAACTACATATTAAATTCTTTTGACAGGAGGGAAGATAGTTTGTGCTCAATAGCTTTATCACAACAGCACACATTATGCTACACATTTTCTATGCTTCTGATGAAGCTCTGTGAAGTTGGCCCCCCTACAGACAGCACAAATGATAAAACCCACCTCATTCATTAGTACCACATTTGTGCCTTTGAAAGTAACTTCCCAGCCACTTTACTGCCTTGTTTTAGGGTGATCACGGGACTATGCACGGTTACTTTGACCTCCAGTGACCCCACTCAAGAGCTCTGTTACTGGTGCGATAGTAACAATTCTGCAATTGTGTTTCTCTGTTTGCCTGGAGGAGGGCCGGCTCTCACACTAGTAACAGAGTACTTGAACTCGGCAGACGGGGTCACTGGAGTCATTGTGCATGGTCACGTGATCACCCAAAAAACAAGGCGCTATATCTTGGGAACGAAAGCAGCTGGGAAGTTACTTTCAACAGCACAAACCAGCACAAATGCAGCACTTACGAATGAGACTGGTCCGGTTTCTTTACGACATGGTAGGGGGGCTGAATGATGTCACACCCCCAAAAAGAAGGTGCTATATCTCAGGAAAAAAAGAAGCTGGGAAGTTACTTTCAACAGCACAAACCAGCACAAACGTAGCACTAACAAATGAGACCAGTTTGGTTTCCCTATGACACTGTAGGGGGCTGAGTGACGTCATGACCCGAAAAAACAAGGTGTTATATCTCAGAAACTAAAGCAGCACAAAAGCTACTTTCAACAGCACAAACCGACACAAACATAGCACTAACGAATGAAGTAGGTTTCAGCGTTCGTGCTGTCTGTAGGGAGCTTTCAGTCAAAGTGTTCTGAAGTCTCTCAAAAACATAAAAAAATGTAACATTATACTGTATGACACAATGGGCAACTTCGAATTTGTAACAAGATAAATCATTATACAGATGCAGCCATTCAAAGTGCGCGGTACAGACACGTACCGGAGGTAATTGGCTACGGCGTTGTGCATCCTGACGCGCGATGACGCAAAATACCGCGGTACGTGATTGGTTGACCGACAGGGGCACTCGTGGTCCGTTGGTCTGTCGTAGAAAGACTTACTGTAAACGTCTTTACTGTGCCCGTTGTAGATATTGAATTTTACCACTGAAGGGAAATCTTAGTAGCTGAGCATAAAAAGAATAGGAGCATACTGTAACGCGTGTGAAGGCCATAAACGATATTAATTTTGGAACGTAAACATACAGTATATAGCTGGTCTTGGTACTTTAAAGAAAAAAATACACACCAGTATTCCATTTCTCCCTAAACATTGTAAGCTTCGAAGTCTTTAACTAACGTGATACCGGAGTCAACAAGCATACTTTTAGAATTTGATTAAAAGGGAATATAATATGGAATCGCGTATCTCAAGAAATTAATAACGATATAATTATATCCGTGTACTGCGGCAGGGCTGTGTAGGGCTGTTTCGCCTGCCTGTTCATGCAAGCTGTCTTGTAGCCTACTGGTCTAGGTGCGTGACTACCAATTGGCAGGTTGTGTGTTTGAATCCAGCTGGTGCTGGACCTTTCAGTTTTATTTTTTGTTTTTAATCGCGTAACATAAACATATTACCGTATGCAAACTGTACTGTATACAGTATGTATATGTATATATTTTATGTCTTAACTGTGCCCGTTTAAGTATTGAATATTCATATCTAATTATTTTTAACTTGATTTACAGTATTTGAGAGTTATGTCTTAACACCGATACTACAGTGCTTAAGTACTGCTCACATATATGTTTCTATGTTTATATTATGCATTTTATACGGTCAAATTACTTTTGAGCAACTAATAAGAAGCGCGAAACGGTATGCATTTTAGGTTCGTTTTGTGATGGGACCCGTGGATTGATTAGAGATATTAAGTACATACAAGTCATTTTTTAAATGTTGTAGTTCGTCTTGAAAAAATGTTACGAGTACATCATCTATCAACAATTACACAGGTTCTGTTTCCATATTGCGGATTTTGGTTACGTAATATTATTTTCTAGATTTCACGTTGTGAATATGATGGGATGTCTGATGGGATGTTTCTAAAAATCCATCCTCTGTAAAATGTCTTCTCTAGTTATCATGCATATGTATTCGCTAATGAAGCTGTGTGTTCTGAGCCTGGATCTCTACATTTCTGTATGAACCAGCTTAGAGGGCTAAAGACAGGTTGTGTTTAAATTGAGTGTAAGGCAATTTATGTTTCTAAAGTCATGGTCAGCATTTATTTTTGTACTGTGCTGTAAACTTGTTCTGTGCCAAGTCACATTATTTTATAGTGTTTTTATAGCGTTATCAAATACGGTGTTACTGTAGTTTACCGAGTCCCATGTCACATGGTCTGTGATTGAAACCTGTAAAACCGGTTTAATTCGTCACAGCCAGCACTCTTCAGGTGTGAGGGTCTTCTGCTCAGAATGAAACGCTAAAATGTTTGGTTTATTCTAATGGTAGTGGGGGCAGGGTGTGTGGGAACAGGTTTGGTTGAAATTGCATTAGAGATCTATGTTCTTCACACCTGAAACATTTTCTCTGAAAGCATTTTCTTCGCAGTTTAACCGATCTTGTTACAGCATGTTACAGTTTACTATTATTAACCATATTAATTTTAAGTGATTAATGTAAAAATATATTTTCATTGTTCAAATATACATTAAGTCTGACTATCATATAATAAGTTAAATACAAAACTAAAGAAAAAATAGGGTTAAATATAATTCAAAATATTTTGCTAACAATGTTAACTGTTTATGAATAATAAAATGTATTAACTAAGGAGTAGGATGGCACAGTTGTTAGTATGTTTTTTGTTTTGTTTCTTTTTCATAAATACAACAGTAGTACCTGATGTCTCAGTGGCTTTCAAAATTAAATTATGCATGCAAACCTGTGAACTAGAAAGATAACTAAGATATCCATCCAGCTGGCAGCTGTGTGATGCAGTGGTGGTCGGGCACCTCACTGTGCCAGGCCACCACTGCGTCACACCACACAGCTGCCAGCGCACCTCACCGTACCAGGCCACCACTGCGTCACACCACACAGCTGCCAGCGCACCTCACCGTGCCAGGCCACCACTGTGTCACACCACACAGCTGCCAGCGCACCTAACCGTACCAGGCCACCACTGCGTCACACCACACAGCTGCCAGCGCACCTCACCGTGCCAGGCCACCACTGCGTCACAACACACAGCTGCCAGTGCACCTCTACATACCCGACCACCACTGCATCACACAGCTGCCAGGGCACCTCACCGTGTCAGGCCACCACTGCGTCACACATATTTCAGCGCCATATATTTCATGGATATTATGGAATAGAATGGATGGATATCTTAGTTATCTTTCTAGTTCACAGGTTTGCATGCATAATTTAATTTTGAAAGCCACTGAGACATCAGGTACTACTGTTGTATTTATGAAAAAGAAACAAAACAAAAAACATACTAACAACTGTGCCATCCTACTCCTTAGTTAATACATTTTATTATTCATAAACAGTTAACATTGTAAGCATTATTTTGAATTATATTTAACCCTATTTTTTCTTTAGTTTTGTATTTAACTTATTATATGATAGTCAGACTTAATGTATATTTGAACAATGAAAATATATTTTTACAAGATTTTACATTAATCACTTAAAATTAATATGGTTAATAATAGTAAACTGTAACATGCTGTAACAAGATCGGTTAAACTGCGAAGAAAATGCTTTCAGAGAAAATGTTTCAGGTGTGAAGAACATAGATCTCCAATGCAATTTCAACCAAACCTGTTCCCACACACCCAGCCCCACTAACATTAGAATATACACAAACATTTTAGCGTTTCATTCTGAGCAGAAGACCCTCACACCTGAAGAGTGCTGGCTGTGACGAATTAAACCGGTTTTACAGGTTTCAATCACAGACCATGTGACATGGGACTCAGTAAACTAACACACAACGCCACTCGATTTGATAATACCTACCCAAAATCCGCAATATGGAAACAGAGCCTGTGTAATTGTTGATAGATGATGTACTCGTAACATTTTTTCAAGACGAACTACAACATTTAAAAAATGACTTGTATGTACTTGATATCTCTAATCAATCCACGGGTCCCAGCACAAAACGAACCTAAAACGCATACCGTTTCGTGCTTCTTATTAGTTGCTCAAAAGTAATTTGACCGTATGAAATGCATAATATAAACCTAGAAACATATACGTGAGCAGTACTTAAGCACTGTAGTATCGGTGTTAAGACATACCTCTCAAATACTGTAAATCAAGTTAAAAATATCTCAAGACCGATTCTGGTCGTAATGAAACCATGTTTCGTGTATGTTTTCTTTTTCATCTTGAAATAACTCATTTCTAAATACCTTTTTCACTGTTAACATCTTGCAGCAACTTTGCGACAAAATATACACTCTGACAGTTCATCCTGCTACCAACATTAAATAAAACAAATCTTAAGATTTCTATATTTATGTCTTTATTTAGTGGTTTCATTAGTGACAAAGGCTAAACTTTCTTGGAAAAATGTATTTTATGTGTTGTGGAAAAAACTGACTTGCTTTAACATAATATGTTTACAAATCCTTTCACCTGGCATTTTCGTAGTTAGAAATTATGGAACGCTCATTAAAAGCAAGGGAGTTTTTATGTCCGTTGCAGTTCTTTTGCAACATGAATATAATTGTATCGTTATTAATTTCTTGAGATACGCGATTCCATATTATATTCCCTTTTAATCAAATTCTAAAAGTATGCTTGTTGACTCCGGTATCACGTTAGTTAAAGACTTCGAAGCTTACAATGTTTAGGGCGAAATGGAATACTGGTGTGTATTTTTTTCTTTAAAGTACCGAGACCAGCCATATACTGTATGTTTATGTTAAGATTTCCCTTCAGTGGTAAAATTAGATATGAATATTCAATACTTAAACGGGCACAGTTAAGACATTAAATATACATATACATATTGTATACAGTACAGTTTGCATCGGGAATATGTTTATGTTACGCGATTAAAAAATAAATAAATAAAACTGCAAGGTCTAGCACCAGCTGGATTCAAACACACAACCTGCCAGTTGGTAGTCACGCACCTAGACCAGTAGGCTACAAGACAGCTTGCATGATCAGGCAGGCAAAACAGCCCTACACAGCCCTGTCGGAGTACACGGATATAATCATACCGTTATTAAATTCTTTGGATACGCGATTCCATATTATATTCCCTTTTAATCAAATTCTAAAAGTATGCTTGTTGACTCCGGTATCACGTTAGTTAAAGACTTCGAAGCTTACAATGTTTAGGGAGAAATGGAGAAACGCCCTGTTAAAAGCAAGGAAGTTTTTATGCCCGTTGAAGTAAAACAAAATGCCTGACAAAGTATGGCTTGGACAGATTCCAAGTGCTTGTACAAATGTGCTAAAGAAATTATACTTTGAGTATACAGCTTGTCCAAAGTCATCCATTATTAATACTATTAGTAATATCTTCAGTAAAGGCTTTGATGCATAAATATTTCTGATAAAGGTAGGTTGTGTACTTTTGTCCAACTGAGCAATCTTGCTTTCATAAAATATATCAACATTTTAATGACTGATGATTAACATGCTGTAATACACAGTTCAAAATTAAAGGCTCAAATGCTGAACATGAGAGGTTAAGCTCCCCCTGGCGGTTTTACAAGGCGACGCCGGATAGTTAGTCACGTGACACACGTGAACTGCGTGATACCCCCGTGGGCGTGTCGCGGTATGCCGCGAAATACCTCACCCATTTTGAATGGCTGCATCTGTAGCATTTTATTAAGTATATAAACTTTTCCAAAAGTTTCCAAAACCACCGCAAGTTACAGAGTTGCGCAGACATTGCCCAGAAACCATTTGACCATGAACAAAGTACAGATGCAGCCATTCAAAACAAGCGGGCGATACCGCATGATTTTGTGGTGCGCTTCTCGCGGTGTAATGCAAGTTTCTGTATATTCTCGCCTAGTACCGCATGATACCGCATGTTACCACAAGTAAAATAATAATAATAATAATAATAATAATAATAATAATTGCTTACATTTATATACATTTATACGGCGCTTTTCTGGACACTCCACTCAAAGCGCTTTTACAGGTAATGGGGACTCCCCTCCACCACCACCAATGTGCAGCATCCACCTGGATGATGCGACGGCAGCCATAGTGCACCAGAACGCTCACCACACATCAGCTATCAGTGGGGAGGAGAGCAGAGTAATGAAACCAATTCATAGAGGGGGATTATTAGGAGGCCATGATTGGTAAGGGCCAATGGGAAATTTGGCCAGGACACCGGGTTACACCCCTACTCTTTACGAGAGACACCCTGGGATTTTTAATGACCACAGAGAGTCAGAACCTCGGTTTAAACTGTTAATCCGAAGGACGGCGTCTGTTTACAGTACAGTGTCCCCGTCACTATACTGGGGCATTAGGAACCACATGGACCACGGGGTGAGCGCCCCCTGCTGGCCCCACTAACACCTCTTCCAGGAGGTGGAGTTAGACCAAAATAGTAGTATCCAAACTTTCCGCTAGGTAGAGCTAATAAAGCTCAACCTCTCATGTTTGAGTTGTCGCCATCAAAGTCTTTACCGAAGATATTACTAATTGTATTTATAATGAATGACCTTGGAAAAGCTGTAAACTCAAAGTATTGCCCTGCTCCACATTCTTTTTTTCATTGACCGTCTTTGTAAAAGTAACACCACAGCATTTCGTTGATCCAATCACGCATTTGTTTCCAATCATGCAAAGTACAGTAAATTTTGAGAATCTCCGATTCACCATGCCTTTCACATGCTCATAAAAGATATTGATTTAGGAACATAAACATGAATGAATGTATGCAAAACTGTACTGTATACAGTATGTATATATATATAATTAATGTCTTTACTGTACCCGTTTAAGTATTGAATATTTAAAGGGAATTTTACCACTGAAGGGAAATCTTAGTAGCTGAGCATAAAAGGAATTGGAGCATAACACGTGTGAAGGCCATAAACGATATTAATTTTGGAACATAAATGTACAGTATTACAGTATGTAAACTGTATATGGCTGATCTCGGTACTTTAAAGAAAAAATACACACCAGTATTCCATTTCTCCCTAAACATTTTAAGCATCGAAGTCTTTAACTAACATGTGAAATAACACGTGTATAAAAAGTGGTAGTTTTAAGCTTTTCTGCGAATATCCTCGATACCGGAGAAAACAAGCATACTTTTAGAATTTGATTAATAGGGAATATAACATGGAATTGCGTATCTAAAGAAATTAATAACGATATAATTATATTCATCTACTACAACACAATAGTACATGCTGTACAATGTCTCTTGACACAGTATGTGTAGGGCTGTTTCACCACTCCTCACATGACCTTGCGAGTAGACTTGCTGTGGTCTAAGTGCCAGACTTGTAAGTGAGGTTTAAATCCAGCCTGCTCCATGACTTTTCTTTTAACAAACATTTCTTTGAAAAAATAATTTCTCCCTAAACATAATTCTCTTTGTTATATTTGAGGAAAAAATTAATTTAAGCTCTCATAAAGAGAATAAACAGCCATCTGAGGATAGTAAAGTAAATGCATGTATTATATAAAAACCTATGTAATCTATCTACTTCCTTTTCTTGTTACAATGGAATATTTCCACCCTTTAGTAATGGATAAGAGCTGTTACAATTGCTGTTAAAAGCCACACCTTCATGCATATTGCGAGCAGAATATCTTTCCCTGAACTGATAATAGCGTTGATTGATGTGGTATTGATGGATATCTATAAATATTGAGAACAAATTACCATGCCAATTTCACCAAGCAAAGCGAAGTATACTGTAGTATAAACTGAGTTGCTTTCCGTTTAGGACAGCAACCAGAGTCCCTTATCATAAAGTGGGATTTCTAACCATTACCAATTCTGAATACTGTACCTTTTTACTAGAACCTATTAGTCCTACTGTACCAATATAAAAAAGCACATACTAAATTTGGGAAATTTGGTTTCAAAATTCCTCATATCAACGATGCCTATACTGTTTTCCTCTACAGTATGCTAATCTATTATAGCGCATTCACCCCAGGCAGCGGCCGAAGAACGCCCGGCTGGGGTACACTTGAGTCTGTGGTTCTGGTGCTCTAGCAGTGTTGTCCTGAGGCTGGCTGGTGTTGGTGTGGCTCAGGTCAGTGAGCTTCAGGACCAGCTGGCTCAGGGGGCTCTGTTTTGGGCTCAGTTCTTGGCTTAGCAGGGTTTTGTGGTGGTAGGTGGTCTCTCTCTCTCTCTTGGTCTCATGGGCTGGTCGTGTGTCTCTCTCTGGTCGGGGTGCTGGAGAGCTGGCTGGCAGTTGGTGATGGAGAAGAAAGTAAAGGCAGCTTTTAACTCCTCAAGTCTGAGTTTTTGTGTCCGTCCTATCCGAATCCGAAATTGTTACACTATTATTCTGTCCATCGAAAACATGTTTTATATGTGACCTTTCAGAACACCTATCTGTTTTCTTCCTAGCACAATTTAAGAGCACTCTGTGATTAAATTAATTCTTATTACATTATCATTCCCACTGTGCATAACAAGGAAGATTAATAAACATAAGGTTGTTTAATGACAATCTATTGTATATCTCATGGCTAAATAGTCAAGTCTAGCCAAAAGAGAAAACATGAACGTTATTTAAACCCAAGCAAAAGTATTAATGGTTTTAATTACCATACTTTTATGGTACATGACTTTGCTAAAATGTATTTAAAAATAAAAATGATTGAAATTGGCACGCCTGTAGCTTTTTCATGAAACCTTCTAGAGTAACGAAATTCTTGCGTTGTACAGCTTTTCAGCTAAATATACAGTATTTATTGCTTACCCCTGAAATTGGAGCTACTCGCCATGCGGTGAATAGCGACTAATAAGCAGTGAAAACATTTGTCTGTCTTTCAGTGGGGGGAAGGAAATCTGATCTGATCTGCAAGGGCCTTTTGCTACATAACTAAAAATAAGATACATTCTACAGACATTCACAACAGCGACATATCTAAAACATTTACATATATTGTTAAAGTATCACATCATTATATCTCATTTTTGACTCTCTCTTCTGAAGAATGAAGAGATAAGAGAGATGCCTGGGAAGTGAAATAATAATATCATTTTCGTGTTTTTGTATGTTTTTTACAAACTATGCAGTCTAGTGGCTTGATGTAGGGTTGAAAAGAACTAACTGTTGTCTAGTCTGCAACTTAGATATAATTAATTGGCAGATATTGCTTTTTCATCATTTGTTTAGAATATGTCATAGTAACTCTTTGAGTTTAAAGGTATAAAGGACCATCTTCAGCTACTTATTTTTTAAGTCTGGTGGTTGCAAGCCGCACTTCCTTATGCATATGAATAAAGAGACTTCTGCTTCACAGACACCTGAACTTTGTCATTTGTTTGACACTACAATTTGGCACTGGGAGCAGGGTACTCCCAACTGAGGTGGAGAGGAAAAGCTAGGCGGCTGCTTCTAAAAAGAGGTAAGGACCCCTCTTTTCTAAAAAGTCCCTCATCCTCTCCATGTTGCTGTCAAGGGTTTTTCTGAAGTTGAAGCGAGTACAAAAGAAAAATGAGTTTATGGTGTATGTGGTGGTAGATGTCTGATAAGTGTGCCAGCTGTTTTCCCAGTTGAAAGATACTGGATGTGTTTTCCCAGTTGTAATATACTGGATGTGCTTTCCCAGTTGAAAGATACTGGACGTGTTTTCCCAGTTGAAAGATACTGGATGTAGTCTCCCAGTTGAAAGATACTGGCAGAGGACGGTGGGGTCGAGATAGAGGAATTGTTGAGAAATAGCATTCCCCTGTTAGTGTGATAACCTGAGCTGTACGTGTAGTGGAGCCGGGGACTGTAACTGGGTAAGATAAAGCTAAAGGAAAATAACTTTGTTTGTGTGATACTGTAATTAACATAAAGGTTGCTGAACACATGGGTGGTCGCAGAGGATAGAAAATGGTTTGGTGTGAAGAAAAATTAGTGGAGGTGTCTGACTGGGTGTAAAAAAAAAGAAATTAGATTAAAGCAAAGTGAAACTTTAAAAGAAATATGGACTGTCAGACGGAATTTAGTCTGAACAGGAATGTAGAAAAATGTATGAACATTGGGATAAAAATAATAAGAAATATTTGAGAATTCAACACAATATCATAGAGAAAACGGAATGGGATGAGATGCAAAACCCCTGACGGAAAAGCTAAAACCAATGGATGAACAAAATTAAGTTATATATGCAGAAAAAGAAAAAGCAAAAGTAGAAATAGAATGCCTTATGATAGAATCTGGGAGAAGGGTGGGAATTAGTGTGAAGATTTTTGAAAGAGCATTACCCACCGAAAACTGATTGGAGAAAAGTAACAGCATGTCAGCAGAAGAAAGTGAGGATGTTTCAGATTTTACGGAAAGGTTTATAACTTTATGGATAGTATACTCGGGGTTAGACGATGAAAATGAAGTGAATGAAGATACTTACATAGTAATAAAACAAATTTACTTGAGTGGGTTAAAACCTGATGTTGCCAAGAATGTACAACTATGCTTCCCTGATATTACGGAGAGCAGAGACAGATTTGATTTAATAACTCACGAAGCATGTATGCAAAGGTGCAAGCGCTGCAAATGGGAGGTAAAAAGACTCCCAAGGAGGAGAAAAAGGAGCAATTATAGTGCAACTTTTATATTATAACGAGATATAAGATCCCTTCAAGAAAATAATGAGGAATGGGATAAATCTTCTGATTGGGCATATCCAGATGGGGGGTGTGTTAACTAGCCCTGGGGAAAAGGGGGACAAAACCCCAAAGATAAAACCACTAATAAACTGGTGCGCAATTACAAAAAAAACCTGCATTTTTTTTAGAAATTATAAGAACGAGGATTGATTTCACATTTAAAGAACATGTCAGAAGCTGTAATATGAAATAATAGATTTAATCTAGTAAGCCCCTTTGTAGCCTTTGTAGCGGCGAGGCTTATTAATAAGAAAGAATTAAGTGTTCTGAGCTTTCCCAAATTAGGCCTCATCTCTCTGTTCATCTCTGTGGTGCAGCAACAGAGAAACTATTCATGCAGGCTGATTTAAGATGTTTTCTTTTGATAAGGACACCTCCCAAAGGGGGATGCACTTAGCTAAGCCAGGCTATCATGATCAATGGTCATCCATTGGTGCCTATCTGTCTAGGGAGTGCGAGTTGGACATCTGGACTGCATTCCTAAGTGTCAGGAGTAAGTGACTCATATCTCACCTTGATCAACCAATCAGGGACTGGTAGGGCCGAGTAACCCACGTGGGACTCTGATGCCCATGGAACTTTCAGCCAATCAACGAGCTGAAGTTCCTCCAGGTAAAAACAGGCAACACAGAGATTCAGTGAGATTCAGAAAAGATTCTGGAGAGGATTCTGTGGACTGTTCTAAAGGGAATTCAAAGGAGAATTCCAGGGCAGGACGGCCCAGGAGCAGAAGGCTCCCAAGGGCAGGACATTCTCGTGGCGTGCCTCCTGACCATCCTGAGACTCAGCCCGGACAACCACGGAACGGCCAGTGTGTCCGAGTGCCAGAACTTTCCTTTGTTCTAAGAGTCTAGAGCGGAGGTTGCCAGAGAATAACCAGAGGATCCACCCAAGGTTAGCACCAGCAGCAGGGCTCGTGAACAGGTCGGAACTGTGGACAGCTGAATCACTATTCAGAACTAGCTCTTCATCAGGAACGAACCAGTCCTCTTCCTGACCTGCTGGGACCCACAGTCATCTTTTCTCCTGTGCACAAACTTTGCTAGTTAAAGCCAACAGTGAGCATCAGCAGCGCACCGTCACAAGCCGCACAGCACAGCCTGGCACCGAGCCAGAGAGCGCGGATTGGACAGCAAGAGCCTGCAACTGTTTCTTTGTGCCCGCAGGAGATCTGAATCCCCAGAAATTGGATGAGTATTCAATTTCACTGCATTACAGCTCGAGAATTCAATTGTTATCCAAACCAGTTGATATCAATTTAATTCCTAAGAGTTATGTACTTGTTTTGAGTATCTAATGTAGAAGTTATAACCAAGTTCATTTACGAAACGGTCTAACTGAATGATATACTGAACGTATGTCCTCTTGATATGTGTAACACTTTGTAACTGACTGAATATATACCTTTTGTATTCTGATAACCCTCTCAATAAGATCTGTTAGGTTTACATGCATATTCTATGTATTAATAAATGTATCCTCGTGTATTAGTACCTGTGTGTGTGCGTTGTTTGAGTTATGTCGCATGGTTGGATTCTAAAGCCATCAAAAGAATCAACTTTGTGATTTACTGCTACAATTAATAATTGTCTCAGTAAATGCCCAAACCCTACAGAACTGGTGCCTTCAGAGAGCCACTATGATTACATATTTGGCGTCCCTGAGCCGGTTTTCCTACACCTTCCTAAATTTATCTCAGGATTTAAATAAAAGTTAAATAATCTTACAGTGTGCAGTAACTGGGGGACACAGGAGCACAGCTGTCCTGTTTTTAGACTAAAACAGCATAAAGATGTGATATAAAGTTTTCTAATAGGTAACAGGGGGCTACAGGAGAAGGGGGGCAAGGGTTGTGTTTAAAGCACATACATATACACATACATATACAGTACAGTACAAGCTTTCACAGTATGCTTGGGAAAAGATGTACAATTTCAACTTCTGATGTGGGTGGGGGACACCCCAGAACTATTGGCCTAGGATGCCCTGCAGCATTTATGAAATAGCATTTATGTGAACTACCTCAATAGAGCTATGTGATATTGTGATTGTTTTACCTAATGAGGGAATCCATAAGGCCAGGCTTCTCCAAGTATTAGATCTTTGGACGGAATAAAGGGTATAAAACCAACTACATGATAAAGCCAGGGTGAATTCCTTCTCAGAATGAGCTCGCCTGGTGATGAACTGGCTAAAGGGAGGTATTGCAGTCTAAAGAAAAAAATGCCTTGACCCCTGCAGCAGAAACCATTTTTTAATGTTTTGAAACAAGCTTTCTTGCAGGCACTGGCTATGGACTGGATTCCCTCAGATATCTGTATGTAAGTGAAAGAAATGGGTTGTGAGCTGCTGTGCTGGTACAGGAGCATGGACGTAGGCATTGTCTGGTGGGTTATTATTCAGGACCCCTCGATGCTGTGGCCACGGGGCCATGTTTATGTGTTGTGCAGGCTACCTGCCTGGCTGTATAAACTGTGAATAATCTGGAGTAGAACCAGCAGACCGAATGAAAAGTTAATTGAAACTTGTAAATATGCTAAATGGAAAATTGTATCGATTTTTATAGACTGTATATATATACATTTGGTGTATGCCACAATTTTGGATGGCGGTGGAGGAATAGGGATTTCCTCAACGCTGCAGTTAAGAATGCTGGGTTTGTCTCTGAACTGTTAGAAGCTTTGCAGCTACTGACTAAAGTAGCTGTGGTAGTGTAAATCACATAATAAAGAAATGTTTCCAGTAACTCCAGGGAACAACTTTGCAGATGCAGCTGTCAGGTGAGCAGTCTTGGTAGAGCAGGAGTCTTAGACCCCTGTGAAACCTCTGTTGGTGAAAAGGGGACAGCTACAGGACATTTATGCTGAGGCCTCTAAAGCAGAGAAAAGGACATGGTCAGAAAAGAATGTGGGGATGCATGATGATTGGGTGTGGTGCTGCCAGCACACTGGACGCCCTGCATGCCCTCACAGCCTAATGCCCTTTGTAGCCCAACAAATGCACTCTGTTGGACACCCAGGTGTAAGTCAAATGGTATGCCGGTTACCCAAAACTGGGTGGGGACCTGGTTTGAAGCAGTAGCCACTTATGTGGTATCTCGATGTGATGCTTATCGAAGGAACTCAACTACAGTTCAGGTGTGGGTGCAACAGTTCAAAAGGCCTGCTCCTGAGGAACCTTTCATGCACTGGCAAATTGTAAAGGGAAAGGGATTATTTATAATAATAATAATTGCTTACACTTATATAGCACTTTTTCTGGACACTCCACTCAAAGTGCTTTACAGGTAATGGGGACTCCCCTCCACCACCACCAATGTGCAGCATCCACCTGTATGATGCGACGGTAGCCATAGTGCACCAGAACGCTCACCACACAGCAGCTATCAGTGGGGAGGAGAGCAGAATAATGTAGACAATTCATAGCGGGGGATTATTAAGAGGCCATGATTGGTAAGGGCCATTGGGAAATTTGGCCAGAAAGCCAGTGTTACACCCCTACTCTTTTCAAGAAACACCCTGGGATTGTTAATGACCACAGAGAGTCAGGACCTCGGTTTTACATCTCATCCGAAGGACGGCACCTGTTTACAGTATAGTGTCCCCGTCACTATACTGAGGCATTAGGACCCACATGGGTCACAGGGTGAGCTCCCCCTGCTGGCCCCACTAACACCTCTTCGTTTTTCCCAGGAGGTCTCCCATCCAGGTACTGACCAAGCTCACACCTGCTTAGCTTCAGTGGGTTGCCAGTTGTGAGTTGCAGGGTGATATGGCTGCTGATATAACCTGTTTTCCCAGTGTGTTGCTGCCACTGCCTCTGTGTCTATCAAACACTTGATGATGAAGATAAGCCATCGGTGGGCACTGCCCTGCCACTTGTATCATGATGAAGGGATGCACTTCACAGGGAAAGTGTGTCAGGCTGTGGCTGAATTTTTTGGGGTGAGATTACCCTCGGTCTGCTGAAACAGTGGAACGAAGGAACAGAACTCCGAAAGATCGACGAAACATCAAACTAAAGAAAGATCGTGGGTAGATGCTCTGCCTGCGGTCCTGTGTAGCCTGCAGGCTGGATCAAACAGAACTGTGTAAAAGAGCCTGTTTGATATCATCACGGGCCAACCAACAAAACTTCCTGGAGGGTCAAATATGGCTAATGGATCATTGAATTTGCTAATTCTCTATTGTAGTATTGTAGATTGTTAATTGAAGCAGTGCATGGGGCTGGTGAACAGGTGCTGGAAGTTTGGGGACCTCCAGTAGAGGGAAGACACGACCTGATACCTGCCAAGTGGGTGAGGAAGATATACCCATGTCAGATGTTGCAACCCTGCTGGGGAGGGACCATATCAAGTGCAACTGACTACCGACTGAGTGACAGGATGAGATCGCTGGATCTACACGTCGCACTGCCACCGAGCCACTGCACCAGAGACTGAGTGAACATTAATTATTATGTTGTTACTGTTTCTGTGTTTGTTGAGCTTCCTGAGGGAGGCCGACAGTGTGCCTGTTAAGTGTAAAGAGTTTTACTTCGATAAATGGGGATACGGAATCAATACTTTATCAACAAGCCACAAATAATAATCAGATCTCATGTTGGGTTTGTAATGCTATAAAAGATGCTCATGGGAATAATCCCCTTTGATAGAGGTGATTATTTTGATTTATTGGCATGGGTAAATAGTTCTGCTTTTAGTCTGAGTGTAATTCAAATGTATTAGAATGAAATGAACCATATGCTTCCTGTTATAATCACAGTTCTAGCCCATCCTCTTTTAAGGTGATAGACAGCTGTTTAGGTGAGCGAAGACTAAGCAGTACTTGTATTCCAGACAATTCTGAGCACATTAATGACTTAGCACAGCACGTTTATGATGAAGAACAATAAAAATATATCATAATTATAATCCAGATGATTAAGGCATTGGTGCGTGGCTACAGTCTGTGCTAGGAACATGGGGAGGATCTCTGGTTCAATACATATTTGTGGGTCTGGTATTATTAAAAATGATCATATTGTTAATATCCTGCTCCAAAAACATGTGGACTAAAGCTGCTTCTTCTGTGCTACTTGTACACCATGAAGGGAACACAGAGGTCAAGAATGATTTCCTGGGAAAGGTTTCTACAGATGCAGCCATTCAAAATGCGCTGGCGATACCGCATTATTTTCCGGTACGCTGTACGCAGTCTACCGCGAGTTACCGGTAAATACCGCAAGTTACCGGTAAATACCGCTAGCAAAATAATAGTATCCGGAATTTCCGCAAGGTGGAGCTAATAAAGCTCAACCTCTCATGTTTGAGCTGTCGCCATCAAAGTCTTTAACGAAGATATTACTAATAGTATTAATAATGAATGACCTTGGACAAGCTGTAAGTGTAAACTCAAAGTATTGCCCTGGTCCACATTTCTTTTTTCATTGACTGTCTTTGTAAAAGTAACACCACAGCATTTCGCAATCACGCATTTTTTTCCAATCATGCAAAGTACAGTAATTTTTGAGAATCGATTCACCATGCCTTTCACATGCTCATAAAAGAGATTGATTAAGGAAAATAAACATATTACCATATGCAAACTGTACTGTATACAGTATGTATATATATATTAAATGTCTTAACTGTGCTCGTTTAAGTATTGAATATTCATATGGAATTTTACCACTGAAGGGAAATCTTAGTAGCTGAGCATAAAAAGAATAGGAGCATACTGCAACGCGTGTGAAGGCCATAAACGATATTAATTTTGGAACATAAACATACAGTATATGGCTGGTCTCGGTACTTTAAAGAAAACATAAACGAAACATGGTTTCATAATGACCAGAATCCGTCTTGAGATATTTTTAACTTGATTTACAGTATTTGAGAGGTATGTCTTAACACTGATACTACGTAAATACTGCTCACGTATATGTTTCTAGGTTTATATTATGCATTTCATACAGTCAAATTACTTTTGAGCAACTGATAAGAAGCGCGAAACGGTATGCCCAGGGCGTTCTAGTTTTCATTTTGTTTTAATGTAATGCAGTGGACTGATTAGAGATATCAAGTACATACAAGTCATTTTTTAAATGTAGTTCGTCTTGTAAAAATGTTACGAGTACATCATCTGTCAACAATTACACAGGTTCTGTTTCCATATTGCGGATTTTGGTTACGTAATATTATTTTCTAATTTCACGTTGTGAATACAGATGCAGCCATTCAAAGTGCGCGGTACAGACACGTACCGCAGGTAATTGGCTGCGGTATTGCGTATCATGACGCAAGATGACGCGGTTTGTGATTGGTTGACCGACAGGGGCACTCGTGGTCCGTTGGTCTGTCGTAGAAAGACTTACAGTAAACATCTTTACTGTGCCTGTTGTAGATATTGAATTTTAACACTGAAGGGAAATCTTAGTAGCTGAGCATAAAAAGAATAGGAGCATATTGTAACGCGTGTGAAGGCCATAAACAATATTAATTTTGGAACATAAACATACAGTATATAGCTGGTATTGGTACTTTAAAGAAAAAAATACACACCAGTATTCCATTTCTCCCTAAACATTTTAAGCTTTGAAGTCTTTAACTAACGTGATATCGGAGTCAACAAGCATACTTTTAGAATTTGATTAAAAGGGAATATAATATGGAGTCGCGTATCTAAAGAATTTAATAACGGTATGATTATATTCGTGTACTGTGACAGGGCTGTGTAAGGCTGTTTCGCCTCCCTGTGAATGCGAGTTGTCTTGTAGCCTACTGGTCTAGGTGTGTGACTAACAACGCACAGGTTGTGTGTTCGAATCCAGCTGGTGCTGGACTTCTCTTTTAACAAACATTTCTTCGAAAAAATAGAATAGCGATATTATGGACAATCAATTGACTTTTATATTTCAAAATATCGCAACATGATCGATTCTAAGTCATTTTTAATAACAATGAATAGTCACCTTCTTCCTTTCTGACAGCGGTTCCTGCTTCTATTGTGTGTGTGTGTGCAACAGAGTAAATTTTTATAGAGAAATGGAGGCTGGTCAGTATGCGTTACAATATAAACATTTATATTGATTTAAATCGTGTTCTGATTTAAATCGCAAACACGTGTTTAATTATGTGTTTTTTAATCATAATCAGGCTAATGCATTTCTACATTTTCTTTATGAACCAGCTTAGAGGTTCATACAGAAAGACAGCTTGTGTTTAAATTGAGTGTAAGGTAATTTATGCTTCTAAAGTCATGGTCAGCATTTATTCTTGTACTGTGCTGTAAACTTGTTCTGTGCCTAGTCACATTATTTTATAGCGTTTTTATAGTGTTATCAAATCTGGTGGCGCTGTTAGTTTCCCGACTCCCATGTCACATGGTCTGTGATTGAATCCCATGGAACTATGACTTTATTTTTTAACAAACATTTCTTTGAAAAAATGAAACATTTCCCTTGGTCAGAGATTAAATAAAACCTCACTCGCACCAAACAAATTTATATTTCTAAATATCACAACATGATCGAATTTAAGTCTTTTTAATAACAATGAATAGTCACCTATGCGTTACAAAATAAACATTTATATTGATTTGAATCGCGTTTTGATTTAAATTTGTGTTTAAAGGCGATATACTGTATAAAAGCGCTGATTCTTACGGAATGTGTTCCGCCGGGGATTCAAAAAATTTATTTTTTTTAATCGCGTATCTAAGGAAAATTGCAGTATAATTTTGTTCATGCACAAACAGTGGCATGTTACATTATAATTTGGGTGTCTCCTCTTGCCAGAAAGCTCTAAATTGGATTTTGAGTGCGGTTTTTGACTTTTTCTAAATTACAACCCATAAATAAAGCTGATAAAGTTTAGAGTAACTGTATTCTAAACTGTATTACAACAGCACATTGGACAATGCAACATAAATTCCAAAAATGTACTTGGAATCTGTCCAAGCCCTCCTACGAAAATTATTTAAACTGCGACACTTATCATTCATCTCTAAATAAACTTTATTTTATATAGCGTTTTAAGCGAATAGGTAATTAGATTGCTCATAAACCTAATCGCTTTTTCTACATAAACACAGCGTGATTGCTCTCTGAAAATGCTTTTCCTTTATATTTAGGCTCAGATTTCAACTATAGATTGTATTATTATAAACTTTCTTGGAAAAATGTATTTTATGTAAACCATGTTTGCTATTAATTCATTTAGGGCTAAAATATGTTCATTGTCTTCCAATCGAGTCGAGTTGACATTGGAAGCTTGCCACTCCCGGACTGTTACACCAACGCATTAACATGTTAAAGCGATTTCAGGAGGAGCCTAGCTACCAGTTAACACTGTACTTCCTACTTTGAAAATACCTGTGAAACCGGTTTAATTAGTCACAGCCAGCACTCCGGCAGAGAGGGGGTTGTACTCGTTAATGTCTGATGACATACAAGTGGAAAGATTACAGATTTTAATCGTCTTTTTTCTGAACCAGGGAAAATCTGATCATGTTTCTCTATAACAATAATAAAAAACTTTATTTTACATTATTTTACATATCCCACTTACACATCGCACAACTTTAATAAATCTTTTCTTTATTAATACTAAATAAATAATACTAAAGATACTACAGCAAAGAGGTCACTTGATTTTTGGAATAATTCCAAATAGCACAATGATCCACTGGCATCCCTGAAGTCTGTTTAGTCCATAATCTTCCAAATACAATCACTAAGCAATTATAAGAATTATACCATCCTATTTCTTTGTGATGTCCTGTGAAAACTAAACCTATTTTTATAAGGCTTTTACTCAAAAGATTTCCAAACACACAAAGCATTTGTGAAGTACTATAGTATTTCTAAAGGTTACTGGGACAACATCAATCATTAAAGTCTAACAATAAAGTTTAGATTGCTGACTATGGACTAACTACATTAACTAACTGCAATGCAACAGTAGACATTTTACAAGTAAGAATATCTGGTTGAATTCTTGCATTTGTAGACAATTTAATGCGAGAGATTTTAAGTTTTCCAATGCAGTTTACTATCATTATACACAAAAGCCAAACCATAAACTTTGAAGCTAGCAGACTTCATGAAAACACATGTTGGTGTTAAATGGTGAGGTTTTATTATAATCTAAGGTATGAAAACAAACTAGCTAAATTTTTAACACACTTTATAATACACCACTTTTTTGTTGTATCCCAAGTGATTTGAAGCATTTCTGTTTTAATTGAACTTCTAGAGTTATTTCTCCAATGTTTTGGAGGATATCGCCATAATAAGGGCATGCTTGTCATATGCTAAAAGAATAGCTTATAACAGGAAAGGCAAAGTTTGTTTTTTTTAAAACACTCCTTTAAAGCCTGTGCCCCATAAGGTCCATTTATGTTGAGCTGTGAAAGTGCTTTACAGTAAAAACCTTGTGTAAATGGTTAAAGACAATGATCCAGGGACCAAACGTGATTCAGGAGCCTAGAACTAATATTTGTGTTCCTCGGTGCAGTCGGATGTTGAAATTTGTTCCCCGTTTTTGAAAAAGTCCCACTGTATGCTGTTCCTTTTATTTACAAAAAGAATCTAGGAACCTCCTGGAGACATCAACTGCAAAGTGACATGACTGAGAGCCTCTTGAGTCCTGCATATACAGGGTACCTCATAATTTTAATGAAATCAAATGTGTACTGTACGTGTAAAACTGAAGCTGACCTAACAACCATCCCTTTTTCTGCAGAGCGTGTTTAATTGTACTGTTTCAGCACATCAGTTTTTTTTTAATTTTTAAATAAAGCCTTTAGACAATTAGGAGGTACTGGTATTCACAAGGTAGAAGGTTGTGTTTTCAGAGGCCTAAAGGGAAACTGTTATACCTAATGATTAAATACTTGATGAGACATTTTTTTACTCCATTGTTTATGTATGATCTGTGTATCTCAGCTGAAAAGCTAAGATAAAATAAGATGTATCCATCTAAATAACTGGACCTCAAATAGCAGACCTTATGAGCAATACTGTGTGTATTTATTTAAAATATTTATAGCTCCTCTGGAAGGTTGTTCGGGGAAAAAAACCTCACTCGCACCAAACAAATTTATATTTCTAAATATCACAACATGTTCGAATTTAAGTCATTTTAATAACAATGAATAGTCACCTAGGCGTAACAATATAAACATTTATATTGATTTAAATCACGTTTAAATCGCCTTTATTTAAAACCCACAAATAAAGCTGATACTGTTTAGACTTTTAATTATTTAAAACTGTATTACAGCAGCACAATGCACAATGCAACGTAAATCGCTTTCTTTGTCTTCTGTGTAATAATGTTCACCTCTCTGTCCAGCAAATTAACAATAGTAATAAAAATGAACTTTATTGTATATGGCGCCTTTAAAGGTGGCTCCTCAAAGCGCTTTACAGGTTAAAAACAATAACAAAAATACTGTTAGGCTGGGCAAACGATTGTTTTTTGATGAAATACAAAATGAGATATAATGATGTGTTCCGGCTTAGAAATTAAGGAAGAGCATAACACGTGGGTGGCGTAGAGGTCGGCTCTGGCTTTCACATCTACTGTATACACTGCAAGTACAACCCCCTCTCTGCAGGAGTGCTGGCTGTGATGAATTAAACTGGTTTCACAGGTATTTTCAAAGTAGAAGCAGGCAAGATTTCCAGCGAAAGACACCTCCCCCCCCCAAAAAAAAAAACCAGTAAGTACAGTACTAGTTAAGAAAGGCGAGGCTCCTCAATGAGATCGCTTTAACATGCTAATACGTTGGTGTAACTGTCCGGGCATGACAAGCTTCTAATTTCAACCCGACCACGGCGAAAGAAACCCTTCTTTCATTTGAAGACAATGAACATACTTTAGCCCTGAATGAATTAATAGCAAACATGGTTTACATAAAAGCCCTTTTAGCCTTTGTCACTAATGAAACAAAGGTCACTAGCCTTTGTCACTAATGAAACCACTAAATAAAGACATAAATATAAAAATATTAAGGTTTTTAAAATACATGACTTGCTAAAAATTTTTTGAAAATAAAAACAATTACAAACGCCAGGGGAGAGAGAGAACAGGGGAGGGATGTTGGTTGTGCATAAGGGGTGGGGCTATGGAAATGAGGTCTGTTTGGGAATGTGGAGTTACATGTTCTGGCTGTTTGTGAATTATCGTTGTTGAGTATTGAGTGTTGAGGTATTGGTTTTGTGTAATGCTTTATGTTGAAAATTGAGGTGGATTTTATTTATGATAAAGAGGGTAAACTGGGATGGGAGGAGGGTTTGGTTTTGCATAAGGGGCGGGGTTATGATACTTGGAGGAATTTGAGAGAGTATAATGGTTTGATATATTTGATTTTGTAATGTGGTTGTTATCTATGTTTTGGTTGGTATTATGTTTATATGGTTGTTTTTATTGGTTGGTTGTTATTATGGTTATTAATAATACGATCTATAGTTGAAATCTGAGCCTAAATAAAAAGAAAAAGCAAGTCATTAGGTTTATGAGCAATCTAATTACTTATTCGTTTAAAACGCTATATAAAATAAAGTTTATTATTAATTTGCTGGACAGAGCGGTGAACATTATTATGCATAAGACAAAGATAACGATCCTGATCAGTTTAGAAATCTGTGTACGCTGTAAGGTTTTTAATTCTTAAACTTTTAAAATACACGTTTCGAATAGAAAGAAATCCTCTTCCTGGTACAGTCGCATGAAGAGAGAGGCGAAACAGCCCTACACAGCCCTGTCGCAGTACACGAATATAATCATATCGTTATTAAATTCTTTAGATACGCGATTCCACATTATATTAGCAGAAAAGCTTAAAACTACCACTTTTTCACACGCTATTTCACGTTAGTTAAATTTATTTATGTATATATTATATATTTATATCTCTGACCAAGGGAAACGTTTCATTTTTTCAAAGAAATGTTTGTTAAAAAAAAGAGTCATAGTTCTAATGGGATTCGATCACAAACCGTGTGATATGGGAGTCAGGAACCTAACACACAGCACCACCAGCAAGGTCACATGCAGACTGCTGAAAAAGCACTACAGAAACATTATCAACAGACAATGTACAGCGTGGACTATTCTTGTGTTGCGGTACATGAATATAATTATATCGATATTAATTTCGTTAGATACGCGACTCCATATTATATTCCCTTTTAATCAAATTCGAAAAGTATGCTTGTTGACTACGGTATCTCTTTAGTTAAAGACTTCGATGCTTAAAATGTTGGAGAAATGGAATACTGGTGTGTATTTTTTTCTTTAAAGTACCAAGACCAACAATATACTGTATGTTTATGTTCCAAAATTAATTTCGTTTATGACCTTCACACGCGTTACAATATGCTCCTATTCTTTTTATGCTCAGCTACTAAGATTTCCCTTCAGTGGTAAAATTCAATATCTACAACGGGCACAGTAAAGACGTTTACTGTAAGTCTTTCTACGACAACCAATCATGTACCGCGGTACCCCGCGTCATCTTGCGTAACGATGCGCAACGCCGTAGCCAATTACCTCTGGTACGTGTCTGTTCCACGCACTTTGAATGGCTGCATCTGTACATCTCTTATCTAGAGGTAGAACAGAACAGGTAGAGCAATAATGTTCTAAGGGAGGACTGGAGAATGAAGAGATAAGAGAGATGCCTGGGAAGTGAGATAATAATATCATTTTCGTGTTTTTGTATGTTTTTTACAAACTATGCAGTCTAGTGGCTTGATGTAGGCTTTGTGCTCAAATGTATAGAAAGATGCTGCCTGTCCTTGGTCAGTAAGATAAGGGCATATATTTGGTAAGCTGGCTATATGCCCAGAATATGAAAAGAACTAACTGTTGTCTAGTCTACAATTTAGATATAATTAATTGGCAGGTGTTGCTTTTTCATAATTTGTTTAGAATATGTCATAGTAACTCTTTGTGTTTTAGGTATAAAGGACCATCTTCAGCTACTTATTTTTTAAGTCTGGTGGTTGCAAGCCACACTTCCATATGCATATGAAGAAAGAGACTTCTGCTTCACAGACACCTGAACTTTGTCATTTGTTTGTCATTACACTTCCAAACGAGAACAAAATTGAGACAATTTTATTAACGGGCTGTTTCAGTAACTCAAAATATTTATTTTAAGTAATAAATTAACAATAAATGTTAATGTTTTTTGATATGTAGTTGTTGTGAAAGTCTGTAGAGAGTATCTTATTTTTTGTTTTGGTTTTAGTTTTGTATCCAAAGGCTACATTATCATTCTCACAAGGAAGATTAATAAACATAGACATAAACATAATCTCATGGCTAAATAGTCAAGTCTAGCCAAAAGAGAAAACATCAACTTTATTTAAACTCCAACGAAAGTATTGATGGTTTTTAATTACCGTACTTTTATGGAACATGACTTTGCCAAAATGTATTTAAAAATAAAAAACGATTACAATTGGCACGCCTGTAGCTTTTTCGCACGCCTGTAGCCTGTAGCTAAAAAGGCAGTGAAAATATGTCTGTCTTTCCGTGTGGGGAAGGGGGACTGTCTTTGATTGGAAAGCACGAGAATTCTACTCTGAGAATGCCCGTTGTCTTTTCACTGATAAACTTGTGTTAACAGAAACCACAGTATGCTTAAGAGTTGTCAGACCGGTTTTTATTTATTTTTCGGCACAGGTCAGGTCTGGCTTTTTTCTGGAAAACCATAACTCTGGTCTTGTCCAAAATTGACTGTCAGCGCCCAGGTCTAACAGTGCTCCTCCAGCAGTGCCAAGTTCTGCTGCTAACCCTGTTCTGTGGGTGACAGCAGGACCAGGTCATCTGCATAGAGCAGGAACTTTATTTCTGTTACAAGCTGCCCAGCCATGTGGCTGAAGCTGATACCCTGGATTCTCTCCAGACACAGCTGTATGAGCTCCACCAGTCAGGACAAGAGGCTCTACTGTACACAGAGAGGGGCGGGAGGGGGGAACAAGCTGATACCCTGGCTTCTCACACAAACCATAACAATCAAGAAATAGGTTTATTCCATGCTGAAAAAAAGAAGAAAGAAAACACATTCCATAGGAATCAGCGCCTTTATATAGCGCCTTTAAAGGTGGCTTCTAAAAGCGCTCTACTGGATAAAAACAACAATAACAACAACAATATTGTATTCCATTGCACTTTGACAGATCGTCTTTAAATCAATTGTTGATTTAAAGTTTTACAGTAAATGTTAATATTGTAACACATACAGCCTCCATTTCTTTATAAAAAATTTAAAAATCATTTGCGCAGCCTAAGGGGGGGGGGGGTCTGCTCTCAGTGACAGATGACAATCCTCCATACACTCAAGTGAAAAATTAATAACGCCAATGTAAACCTTGTATTTACAATTTGTTGATAAAAACATGTTAAGTTCTCTAAGGCTTTGTGATAGTTTACCCAGGGATCTGTGTAAGCATGCATGGTGACTATTCATAGTTATTAAAAAATGACTTAGATTCGAACATGTTGTGATATTTAGAAATATAAAAAGTCAATTAATTGTCCATAATACTGCTATTTTATTTTTTCAAAGAAGTGTTTGTTAAAAGAAAAGTCATGGCACTGGCTGGATTTTTTACAGCCGACCTCTCACTTACCAGTCCAGCACTTAGACCACAGCGCTTCTCACAAGGTCACATGAGGAGTGGTGAAACAACCCTACACATACCGTGTCAAGAGACATTGTACAGCGTGTACTATTGTGTTGTAGTACATGCATATAATTATATTGTTATTAATTTCTTTAGATACGGGATTCCATATTATATTCTCTATTAATGAAATTCTAAAAGTATGCTTGTTTGCTCCGGTATCGAGCGGATTTGCAGAAAACCTTAAAACTACCACTTTTTATACATATGTTAATTCACGTTAGTTAAAGTCTTCGATGCTTATAACGTTTAGGGAGAAATGGAATACTGGCGTGTAATTTTTCTTTAAAGTACCGAGACCAGCCATATACAGTTTACATACTGTAATACTCTATGTTTATGTTCCAAAATTAATATTGTTTATGGCCTTAACACACATTCTGCCCCTATTCTTTTTATGCTCAGCTACTAAAATTTCCCTTCAGCGGTAAAATTCCACATAAATATTCAATACTAAAACGGGCACAGTAAAGACATTTAAATCTTTCTATGACCGACCAATGCATCACTAGTGCCCCTGTCGGTCAACCAATCACGTAACGCGATATGACGCATTATGACGAGCGGTGACGTAGACAAATGCCCGCATTACGTGTTTGTGCCGCGCACTTTGAATGGCTGCATCTGTAGATTGCATAGCTGTGTTTTTTTTAGACTTGTTTTGCAGCCATTTGTTTTTTTTCTGATCTCAAGTCAAGAGACGAGATCCCCAAACACCAGAGAGTACTTATTAAGGAATACAAGGAAGAATTTTTGTTTAGCTACAGTTTTAAGAAACTGTGTAACCATACCTTTAAAACATCCATACATCCTATGTGCCGTGAGCACCACAGTACAAAAAAATCACATGGTTATATACTCAAAACGAACATAACCAACTGTATTAAACCACAAGAAACAGGGGATTTCTAAGCAAATGCCCAAAGACATCACTTGTTTGGTCATAAGGAACAATTTTTAATAAAACAAATTAAACATATGTCTGATTGCAGCAAGCATTACTGAAAGGATTTAATTTAAGAAATTATTACATTTATTTATTTGCTGAATTGATTAAATTAAAACTATAAATGTTTGGGCACCAGTATCATTCAGTACTTAGGAATCCCAGACACCAAAAGTTTCTTGTAGCCAGCTAACTGTCTTTCTATTCTTGCTTTAGGAATTTTTTCCCCACTCTTCTTTGCAGATCGCTTCTAGTTCAGAAATATTCTTAGGTCATCTTGCATACATCTTGCATACTCTACCCATAG
This sequence comes from Lepisosteus oculatus, assembly GCF_040954835.1. NCBI lineage: Eukaryota > Metazoa > Chordata > Actinopteri > Semionotiformes > Lepisosteidae > Lepisosteus > Lepisosteus oculatus. The sequence goes on from NC_090700.1 coordinate 25,653,101, forward strand.
ATTTTCAATAACATTCAAGTCTGGGGATTGTGAAGACCATTCCAAAACCTTAATTTTTCATTTATTGAAGTAGTTCAATGGTTGATTTTGAGATATATTTTGGATTGTCTTGTAATATCTAACCTCTTTTCAGCTTCAGTTTCTTCACTGACTGTGGAACATTAGCTTCCAGGATTTGTTCATACTTAGTAGAATCTATTCTTCCCTCTACCCGCATATTTCCTGTGCCACTTGCTGCCACACAACCCCAAAACATAATAGATCCACGCACATGCTTAACAGTTGACAAGGTGTTCTTTTCTTCAATTGCTTCTCTTTTTTTTCTCCTGTAGCGGCAATGCTTATTAATCAGAATTGTCAGAATTGATTGTTGTTGTGCTTTCCTAAATGAGGCCCCATCTCTTTTTCTCAAGCTATTCATGCGGTTCTGATTTAAGGTGTTTTCTCTCAGATAAGGAGCAACTCCCAAATGGGGATTCACCCAGCCATGCTTGGCACCTATCTGTCTGTGAGATTCTTGAGAAAATCTGGATTGCAGTCCTAGATGTCAGAGGCCATTGTTGATATGGGGGTTTTACTTTGCATTCCTGAGCAGTCTACCAGCAGTTCTGTTGGAGATTTTTCATGGTTTTCAAGATTTTGTCTTGACTTCAAAGTTCCCCTTAACTTCCATTTCACAATGATATTGTGGACAGTAGAAATTGCAAGCAGGAAGCATTAAGATGTCTTTTTATAGCTTTTCCTTGCTCTTTAGAAGTCCATTATCTTTAGTTTCTGATCCTCAGTCAGCTACTTATAGGAGCCCATGGTTGTTGAGTGTAAGCACAACACCCTGAGAGGTTCAAAGAATCAGAAAATGTATGAAGCTCTGGAACTGTCATCACCTGACTTACATTAAGGCCTAACAAGTCAATTAACGTCTTAGACCTTAAATAAAAAATAACACTAGTGGATCAACTTTTGCATATGCCACATTTACTGAGCTTCTTTTCGCTTAGAAAATCAACAAAACATGTAATTTTACCAGCGGTGCCCAAACTTTTGCTTAAAACCGTATACTGATGGAAAAAAGAATCATAGCACTCATTTTTGGACTGAAAATGTCAACCTTCATTTCTGAAATAACAAATAAACAAATGAGAATAATAAGAAAACAAAACAGTACAACAACAATAAAAAGCAGGAAAACAATAACAACTGTGAACATTAGCAACAATCGTCTTGCAGTCCTGCAGTATCTTGTAAGACCACCTCATGCAGCCACCAAAGCTTGACACCTCTGACGCATAGAGCCAATGACCTTCTTGTAGTGTGCTCTCTGAAGGCACCAGTTCTGTAGGGTTTGGGTATTTACTGGGACAATTATTAATTGTAGCAGTAAATCACAAAATTGATTCTTTTGATGGCTTTAGAATCCAACCATGCGATATAACTCAAACAACGCACACACACAGGTACTAATACACGAGGATACATTTATTAATACATAGAATATGCATATAAACCTAACAGATCTTATCGAGAGGGTTATCAGAATACAAAAGGTATATATTCAATCAGTTACAAAGTGTTACACATCAAGAGGACATACATTCAGTATATCATTCATTAAGACCGTTTCGTAAATGAACTTGGTTATAACTTCTACATTAGATACTCAAAACAAGTACATAACTCTTAGGAATTAAATTGATAACAACTGGTTGGGATAACAATTGAATTATCGAGCTGTAATGCAGTGAAGTTGAATACTCATCCAATCTCTGGGGATTCAGATCTCCTGCGGGCACAAAGAAACAGTTGCAGGCTGCTGCTGTCCAATCCGCGCTCTCTGGCTCGGTGCCAGGCTGTGCTGTGCAGCTTACGACGGTGCGCTGCTGATGCTCACTGACCTGCTAGTTAGTGTTGGCTTTAACCAGCAAAGTTTGTGCGCACGAGAAAAGATGACTGTGGGTCCCAGCAAGTCAGGAGGAGGACCGGTTCGTTCCTGATGAAGAGCTAGGTCTGAATAGTGATTCAGCTGTCCACAGTTCTGACCTGTTCACGAGGCCTGCTGCTGGTGCGAACCTCGGGTGGATCCTCTGGCTACTCTCTGGCAACCTCCGCTCTAGACTCTTAGAACAAAGGAAAGTTCTGGCACTCAGACACACTGGCCGTTCCGTGGTTGTCCGGGCTGAGTCTCAGGATGGTCAGGAGGCGCACTGTGAGAATGTCCTGCCCTTGGGAGCCTTCTGCTCCTGGGCCGTCCTGCCCTGAAATTCTCCTTTGAATTCCCTTTAGAAAAGTCCACAGAATCCTCTCCAGAATCCTCTCAGGCCCTCTGTGTTGCCTGTTTTTACCTGGAGGAACTTCAGCTCGTTGATTGGCTGAAAGTTCCATGGGCATCAGAGTCTCACGTGGGTTACTCTGCCCTACCAGTCCCTGATTGGTTAATCAAGGTGAGATATGAGTCACTTACTCCTGACACTTAGGAATGCAGTCCAGATGTCCATCTGACACTCCCTAGACAGATAGGCACCAATGGATGACCATTGATCATGATAGCCAGGCTTAGCTAAGTGCATCCCCCTTTGGGAGCTGTCCTTATCAAAAGAAAACATCTTAAATCAGCCTGCATGAATAGTTTCTCTGTGGTTGCAACACAGAGATGAACAGAGATGGGGCCTCATTTGGGAAGCCTCAGAACACTTAATTCTTTCTTATTAATAAGCCTTGCCTCTACACTCTGAAGATGCAGTGGTGGGATCTTATCCCATTCCTGTAGAAGGGCCTGATGACATTGCTGGCCATTGGATGAGGTAATCCAGGGCATTCCAAAAGTGCTCTATGGGGTTAAATAGTGGCTGACAACACTGACATACAGTATGACATGCCGGCTTGCAGCATGCCAATGACCATCTCCATTGCTTCTGGTGACATTCAAGGCATTATGGAATACAAAGAAAACTGACTAAGTATGGCCTTTTTCTTACAGTGACCTAAACTTTTAATTAAGGCCTTTTAAAGGTGACCTGATCAGGCATTGTTCCACCTGGACCGCGTTAGGTAAAGGTGCACCTAACGAGCTTTTGAGTGATTGGCAAGTTGCAATGCTTCACTCAACAAACTGTTCTGCTGGTCAGAGGGCTTAAAACAAATTGACAATTTCTTGTGAAAGTACATAAGCTATAACTGTGTATTCTCATTCCAGAAAATGTTGCATTTTTTTTCCATCAGTATATATTCATAATTGTATTAATTTATATATTTTTTTTATTTTCAGCTACCAACATTTCCCTTTAGTTATATTATTCCACAATAAAATTCCATATTAAGTGGATTTAAAGATGTACTATAGTAAAACATTAAATGCAGCCATGATTTTACTAACATCTCACGCGAGTACCATCTATATTGTTTTTGGCCAGTGAACCACAGACCGTACTATGCTGCAGTACAGCTTAAGTGAAAATGAAGAATAATGCACGTTATTCAATAGGTATAAATAACAGATGCAGATGCAGCACGTAAGTGGCTGCATCTGTATGCTGAAACTTTGGTGGAAAAAAATATCACCCTGCAGCTCACAATTGGTAATCCACTGAAGCTAAGAATGTGTAAGCCTCCTTAGTACCTGGATGGGAGACCTCCTGAGAAAAACTAAGTTTGCTGCTGGATGAGGTGTTAGAGAGGCCAGAAGGATAAGCTCACCCTGAGGTCTGTGTGGGTTCTATTACCCCAGCATAGTGACTGGGAAACTACAGCATACTGTAAAAAGGTGCCGTGTTTCGGATGAAATGTAAAAATGAGGTCCTTAAAGGTTGCATTTTACCAATCATTGCCTCCTAATAATTCCCATCTATGAATTGACTTAATCACTCTGTTCTCCTCTCCACTGATAGCTGATGTATGGTGAGTGTACTGTGCGCTCTATGGCTGCTGACGCATCATCCAGGCGGATGTTGCTCTTTGGTGGGGATGGGGAGGAGACCTCATTACCTTAATGCACTTTGAGTGGAGTGTCTAGAGAAGCACTATATAAGTGTAAGAAATTATTATTATTAAAAAGTTTCAACCTCTATCATAGATATCTACAGATCCAGCCATTCAAAATGAGGAAGGTTTGCTGCGTCAAAACACGGTGGATGTAGCGCAACTTTAAAATAAACAATTAAAATAAACAATGTCATTAGGAAGTACAATAAGCACCTGCTTTGTTTAACAATGGTTTAAAATATAATACTGATTGTTTGAGAAACCTATGTTAAATGAGAATTAAAAATACTTCAAGTTAAAAGAAATGATTTACGTTCCACCTCTTTGACAGAGCTCAGCAGGTGGTGTCCTGTTTCGTCAACAACCTGCTGATTGCTGATTGCTACACACATCAGGATGAGTTGAGAAGGAATGCAATTTTATCGGTACAATATGTGTTTTGCATTTACAAAATCAAAATATTTAAAATGTTTAATTAAAAAGTTAAAAACATTACATCTTACTTAAATATTTAAAATGATGCATAAAAAGTGTTAATAACTATCTAAACCCATAAATAACTATCTAACCCCATTTCTTCATGGATTTTAAAGTCATGCAAAGTCTATTTTAGGTAGGGGCATGCTATTTCTTATTTTTGATTTTCTTTAAATTTGAAAGAATCTGGTGCCCATCGTGCCATAGAATATTACACTTTTATGTGTTTGGTATTTATTTATTGAACACGTTTTGATATATAAAAATAAAACGTTAATATAATGTATATAATATGAACTACTTTAAATGCATATTTGTTAAAGGAGAACCCCTGCTGTGAGCAGGATTCAAACCCTAGCTTCTAGAATGTGAGTCATGTACTGAAGCCATTATCCCAACAAGCCACTCGGCAGCTTAGGCTATAGCTGAAAATGTTTCCAAGTAATCACATGTGAATGAATCATATTGAAAGATGTTTACAAAGAAAGTGGACTATGGTAATACTTTGACCTATATAAATATATTAAGATCATTAAATTAATGTTATTAATTTCTTTAAGATACACGATTCCATTATTAAGCAGATTCTAAAAATTATCTAAAAAGAATGCATTTATTACTACGATAACGAGCATATTCATAAGTATTCATATTTTTTATAAAGTATTTAAACTTAAAATAAAATGAGCACACCATAACATTCCCAAAATAACCACAGTAAATGAACAAGTGAAATATATTGATGCTTTAAATGTTTATGTCTATTAAGAAAGTGGAATAGTGTATATTTTTTTAATTAAACTGCCACTACCAGCCATATAGAGTTTGATAATATATTTATATTCCTAAATTATTATTGTTTATTATGTTCTGAGAAGTTATTCTCCTCTTTTTTACCAAAATTTCCCTTTAGTTGTAAAATTCCATATTAATATTCAAAATTAATGCTTACAGTGCCTTGCGAAAGTATTCGGCCCCCTTGAACTTTTCAACCTTTTGCCACATTTCAGGCTTCAAACATAAAGATATAATTTTTTTATTTTATGTGAAGAATCACCAACAAGTGGGACACAATTGTGAAGTGGAACGAAATCTATTGGATTTTTGAAACTTTTTTAACTAATAAAAAAATGAAAAGTGGGGCGTGCAAAATTATTCGGCCCCCTTGCGTTAATACTTTGTAGAGCCACCTTTTGCTGCGATTACAGCTGCAAGTCGCTTGGGGTATGTCTCTATCAGTTTTGCACATCGAGAGACTGAAATTCTTGCCCATTCTTCCTTGCAAAACAGCTCGAGCTCAGTGAGGTTGGATGGAGAGCGTTTGTAAACAGCAGTTTTCAGCTCTTTCCACAGATTCTCGATTGGATTCAGGTCTGGACTTTGACTTGGCCATTCAAACACCTGGATACGTTTATTTGTGAACCATTCCTTTGCAGATTTTGTTGTATGTTTGGGATCATTGTCTTGTTGGAAGATAAATCTCCGTCCCAGTTTCAGGTCTTTTGCATACTCCAACAGGTTTTCATCCAGAATGGTCCTGTATTTGGCTGCATCCATCTTCCCCTCAATTTTAACCATCTTCCCTGTCCCTGCTGAAGAAAAGCAGGCCCAAACCATGATTCTGCCACCACCATGTTTGACAGTGGGGATGGTGTGTTGAGGGTGATGAGCTGTGTTGCTTTTACGCCAAACATATCGTTTTGCATTGTGGCCAAAAAGTTCGATTTTGGTTTCATCTGACCAGAGCACCTTCTTCCACATGTTTGGGGTGTCTCCCAGGTGGCTTGTGGCAAACTTTAGACGAGACTTTTTATGGATATCTTTGAGAAATGGCTTTCTTCTTGCCACTCTTCCATAAAGGCCAGATTTGTGCAGTGTAAGACTGATTGTTGTCCTATGGACAGACTCTCCCACCTCAGCTGTAGTTCTCTGCAGTTCATCCAGAGTGATCATGGGCCTCTTGGCTGCATCTCTGATCAGTCTTCTCCTTGTCTGAGCTGAAAGTTTAGAGGGACGGCCAGGTCTTGGTAGATTTGCAGTGGTCTGATACTCCTTCCATTTCAAGATGATTGCTTGCACAGTGCTCCTTGGGATGTTTGAAGCTTGGGAAATCTTTTTGTATCCAAATCCGGCTTTAAACTTCTCCACAACAGTATTACGGACCTGCCTGGTGTGTTCCTTGGTCTTCATGATGCTCTCTGCGCTTTCAACAGAACCTTGAGACTATCACAGAGCAGGTGCATTTATACAGAGACTTGATTACACACAGGTGGATTCTATTTATCACCATCAGTCATTTAGGACAACATTGGATCATTCAGAGATCCTCGCTGAACTTCTGGAGTGAGTTTGCTGCACTGAAAGTAAAGGGGCCGAATAATTTTGCAAGCCCCACTTTTCATTTTTTTATTAATTAAAAAAGTTTCAAAAATCCAATAGATTTCGTTCCACTTCACAATTGTGTCCCACTTGTTGGTGATTCTTCACATAAAATAAAAAATTTATATCTTTATGTTTGAAGCCTGAAATGTGGCAAAAGGTTGAAAAGTTCAAGGGGGCCGAATACTTTCGCAAGGCACTGTATATGAAGCAGTCGTTTCACTAACAACCATGCACCACAAGTGCCACACCTGTTGGTCATTTGGGCCAGCCAATCACATACTGTGGTATTCCGGGCTATTCTGCAGATACTTTTGCGTGGTACGGGTTTTTACCACGCATTTAGAATGGCTGCATCTGTAACTTAAGGCCTATTTCAATTCTTAACACTGATGGAAAAATTCAGGCAATAATATTTGCACACGGGTTACAAAAATAATCCATAACCTTTTAAATAGGATCACAAAAGCTTAATTAAAGGTAGATATTCTTAAGACAACATTTAACAATTATTACTGTATATCTTATGTTTTCTTCCCAAGATAATTTTCAGCGAGTTATGGCCCTCTTTCTGGATGTTCAGAAAACGAATAATAGAGTAGAATCACCTTTCACTACAAAGAACAGATATTAGTAAAATATTCCATAACTGATTTTAAATATTGTTCCATTCACCTAGTGCCAATATTAGATTAGATTAATCAGAACCATTTAATATACTGAGATGTACAAGACAAAGATGTCCTCACATATTTTAAATATTTTAAACTTTTAATGTTTTAATCGTATTTCAATATTTTAACCTTAGCTGACTAATCATTTCAAAACTTGAAAACAAAACAAATTTTATTGCCCATATAAATAATATTGAAAATGGGAAATTTGGAGTAAACAACCCTTATCTTTTTATGGTAGGGCTTAAACTGCAATTTTTATACCTATTGAACAAACTACCCCTCCACGTTCATTTACTTAAACTTTTTAAAGTCTTCAACTGAAATACTTGGGATGATAAAAGCCTTAAATTGGTATTACTACATTTTACTTCCTTGAAAGAGGGTTCCCCCAAGATGTATCATCGAAAACATCTCAAGAAATGTTCCTCAATTCCAAATGATTCCAATGAGATTAAGGACTTCAAACATAAAAATGCTCTTCTGAAACTCACAAACAACATTGTTTTTGAAAGTCTGCTTCCATTCCAAACACTTAAATTGAAGCCTGTATCTGTATTTTATAAATTTTTCAGGCAATCCTCAGAACGTCAGTACAAAAAAAAAAGATGGGGAATACTGGACTCATAGATATATTAATTGGTGTTTTCTTAACTCAAAATAATATTAAATCTAATACAAATTAACACATTCAAGATATTTTATACCCAAGGAGCTTTTCAGATGTAAATACTGTAAATACAAGTAAACTGAAAGGTTATCTTAATCACATATTTGTTACATGTCCTAAGATTTTAAGTTTTTGGTATGCAGTAACTAAAATATTGGAATTTAAAGTTACATCTTCCATTTAATTTTCCCCAGTAATACCTTAGTTTACAATACATAAAGTCACCAATTTACATAATTTAACTTTTTAATTCTATCCTTTTTAGCTGTAGCCAAAATTTTTGACACATTGAAAAAATTTTTGTTTTCCTTCTGGACTAAGACAAAATCAGATAATCTTGGGAGATTCTACGTTAAAAATGGAAGATAAAGTGGATTTTCAAAAATTTTGGACTAATGCTACAAATGTTATACAGTAGCAGATGTGGACAGAAAAGAAGTAAGTTTATTATAAATGCACAAACATGCTTATTTCTTTATATAAATATGTCATTTTAAATTTTAGATTATTAATAACTACATTACATAAAAACTAGCTAGGGATTAATTACTATGTTTTGCCATTTCTGTTTTTTTTCTCATTTTTGTACAGCATGTATTGTAATTTATACAAATTCCAATTTGATGTATTTCTATTAAATAATTGTAATTCTGTAATAACACCTACAATAATTTTTGCATTAGAAAAGAAATGGATTACACAGCATTACATAAACTGTAAAATGAAGTTCATATTGTTCTAGAATGAAAACTGTTCCTGAAACAGTTGGTAATTGTTATAATAGATCTGTTGATATCAATGAAGCTGAAACAAAGGGTAGATTAAGACTTTAACACATACATTACAGTACCTAGATCAGATTGTTCTTCCAAACTGAGCAGTCAGACAAGGATAGAATAGTTAGGAATGCCAGAGTGAGACCAACCACAACTTTGAAATAGTTAATTGGCTAAGATGGGAGAAAATATGGCCAAAATATAGTTAAGCAGAAGAGCAAACCAATCTCAGATTCTGCAAGGAGTTTGAAACAGAGTACATCATGTAAATTATACTGTAAACATTTTGCAAAACCTTCTCCTTATTTGTGTCTTTCAACAACATTTGGTTTTAAATGTTCCTTCAGTGTTCTAATTTGAATAACTTCATTTGTACTATACAATCAAACACTATTGGAAGGAGGTTAATGCTTTTGCCAGATACTATATCTACATGGTAGGATTCAATTGTCCCACTGAGGGGAATCATTATTGACATGGCTTTTAAAGACTAACTTGAACCTGTAACCAATCAATTTCTGGAATGGGAGATCTCCAATAAACGATTTGTAATTCATTTTACTGGGTCAAACAGTTTCAGTCACATTTACCGGATGGATCCCCAAAAGTGTGATCAAAGATGGGTCCAGAAAGTGGTGGAAATGTTGGTCCATTGACTCTCTTCCATTCTCCATCATCCATGGGTTTCTGTTTCCAGTAGCACATACCTTCTTCAAAGGAACAATTGATTCTTTCCATATCTGAAATATAGTTATAACAAGAATGTATAACTGTTAGACCTGTATTCTTCCTGTACCTGTAACTGTACCTGAATTCAAACATGTAAAGCTGTTTTAATTTTAGCTGGCTGGTCCTAGTATGATGAATTGTATTACTCCTCCTTCTTGCACCTCCTTCAAGCAAGTGTTGCAGTACATGCGAGGGGCGTGTTCAGTGTGGAGGCGGTGCCCTCCAGGAAGGGCAACGCCTCACCTTTATAATCACAGCTGCACGCGCTAATCAAAGATGAGCTTAAGCTGTGAGGGCTCTATAAGGGATAGAGCCTTTATGGACACTGGATACCCCCAAAGAGGACGAGCAGGGCATATCCCTGAAAGGAGAGGATCCCTATATCGGCAATCCTGGCGGGGTTTGTACCTGAGCATGAGACCATTCTTCTTTTTTTTTCTTCGTCTTCATTCTTCTTCTGGGGTAGGCTTAACTTTTTCCAAATTTAGTTTTTATTTTTGGCCTTGTGCTCCCTGCCTACTCTCCCAGATTGCACCCTACTAAATAGAGCAAGTCCAGTCCAGTCCCCACTGCCAATCAGGATTCTTTTTCCAGGCTGAACCCCATTAGATAGGGTAAGTCCAGGTGGGGTGCCATTTTTTTATTTTTCCCTTTTGTTTTTTCTTTTGGTTTTCATTAACCTCACCTCAGATGGGGTGTCACTCATACAGGTGTTCGCTGTGGCCCCTCTAACTGCCGCATTGCTAAACACTATATGCAGTATAAATTGGGCTCAGCCCAGGGTTGGGTTCAATGAGAAGCAGACAATGACAAAGCACACTGGATGCTTGGAGGCTTACTGCCCATAATCCTATAATTGTATAAAACTTTAACCAATTCCACATTTGAAAAACAATAACTATGAAGATGTTTTAATTATTTCCGTTAAGTTCAAATAACTACTTACTAGAAAGATTGTTGTTGTTTTCTGCTTCATAGGTTGCTTTGAATCCTCTAAAGTTATTGATGAAATCCGAATTAAATTCAGCTGTCACCTCATGAGCGAATATTCTCACTGTTCCTGGTGATGAGCCTGACAGAGAGCCTGGAACACATATGAGTGTAGACTTTACAAGTTTTCATAACCTCTTATTTGTAACAGTATAAACTGAAATAAGTAATGCTAATTAAGTTTAGTACAGTTATTTATAGTTCTTAGGAACTATTGGCAAGTGCCATCTCCTTTAGAGCGTACTGAAAGGTCATCCCACTTCAACAATGATTAAACTACAACACTAATCATGAGTTTTTTGGAAGTTCACAAAGTGTGCTTGTTAATTGAATTCTGCTGCAATAATATTAAAAAAACTTACTGCTCAAGATTTTCTTTTCTCCAATTCCTTCGTAAAGTCTCAGAACATCTGTGATTTCTTCAGTTTGAAATGAGGGAAAAACTAATTTAATAGAGAACCCATCCTGAACACTGCAAAGACAACACATTCTTATTCAAGACTTATTCAAGATACAAAATTATACCACCCTAACTAAATAGATAACTTTGTTGTGCTATTACTGTGATAAAATTCAGATATATAAGCAATATGTGGACCCCTGGACTTCCTGCTTTCAAAATGTGATATTTTGTAACTTAAGGTGTTAAGTAATGAAATGTTGTCTTTGTAGTGTTTTTAAAATAATTGTTTATTAATTGATTTCTCTTTAATATCACAACATTGCCGTGATTAAATAAAAAGTGAAGTTTTGACGTGAACAGCTGTAACCTCTGTATGCTTGAATTTAATAGTCGAATTCAAGGACACAGACATAAATCTATTTTATACCTACCTAGTCTAAATAATTTATTTATCAATATAGCTTGCTAATAAAGCTACTTTACCATTCAGGGAGAATGAATGTACTCCTCTAGAACACTAACTAGTCAGAGCCATTTTAATTTATTTGATGTTCACATTGCTTTAAGTTTAAAGGATAGTCAGTACAGTTTGGAGGAGTGATGCATCTCTCACTGGCTTCACTATGTGGGAACTCTGTCCCTCCCAGATATGGCAGGACACTTTTATGTCTTCAAGTGGGGTTCCTCTGGCTGCTTCTTCTGGGACAATTCTTCCTAGGCATGAGTGTGTGTGTGTGTCTGTGTTTGTGTATGGGTGTATACCCTGCAATAGACTGGCATCCCATCCAGGGTGTACCTTGCCTTGCTCCGTTTACATGCTGGGATAGATTTCAGCTCTCCCAGTGCCCCTGAAGTGGAATAAGAGGTTAAGAAAAAGAAGGATGGAAATTTAAATATAAAGTATCTCATACCGTATTATCCATCTGCAGAAAATATCAGGTTCATATGCTGAAGGGAAGTTAATGGAATGGAAGGAGCCTGTCATTCCTTTGAGAAGGAATTGTCCATCACACAGTGTTGCTAAGGAGAGAAAGTTATTCTTTAAACATTGAATATGCTTTCGCAAAGCACTTGTTTAAAACTGTTTCTTTATGTGCCAAAGCACAAAAATTCGATAAAATCATTTATATTTAAGACGGAAGCATGTTCCATTTTCTAGACCCCATTCCACAGAATTTTGTGTGGAATTAATTTAAAAAATCAAAGTCAAAGAGCTGCTGGATTTAACTGACCTGCTGGAAAATTGACCAGATGACAATTTAAAAATTGTCAAAAAAAAAACGTACAGGCTTTTTGCAGGTAGAAGCTATTTAGAGCAAAATATCACCAGTGAGAAGGAGGGAACTGACAATGGAACTTGTGGATCTGAATTAGTTTGAAAGTTATTTTTATAAAAGTCTTCAGGTTCAAGTGAGCCCTAGTCAGCAGTGACTTGGTCAGCATTTTATATTTAGGCTACCTATGGGGGTGGTGAATTTAAATTACATTATTTACCTTATAAAATAGGCTGTACTATTAAAAGGCGTACTACTATTGTTGTCCATATCAGTTACACTGGTAACACATTTTACACAGTAGGCAAGGCGTAACTGAGTGAAACCGGAGCTGATTTGCACAGAGCTTGTATTAACAGCAGACACAACTCTCAATTACATTCTGAGTGATGAAAGATACTCAAATGCCATTGTTGTGTCACATTTTTTTAACATATTTTGTCATATTTTGGGTGCTTCTTAGAGAGATTTTAAACTAAAAATAATTCTCAATATAACATAATGCTTTGGCGACAGTTTCTGTTTATTCATTTTGATTATATGGTAAATTCCAAAATCAGCTGTACAATATGCATTTAAAGATTTTTTTCTGTGAAAATCCACCACCTTTGCTCCAGCTACAATGTTGTCACATCCTTGAACCAAAATCTTGTGCAACTTGCATTTAGTTGTATGGGAATGATCTACAACAATCTGCCGCATATTTCCAGAAACCGACCATTTATAGTATAGGTTACATATACACTCTTAAAAAAAGTTAAGATGCGTCATAATTGTTTCCCACATTTACGTTTGTGGATGAATTCAGGTCAATATAGGATTGTTTTAGTAGTGTACTCAATGGACTAATGTTTTGAAGAAGAGTGGGCCCCTCCAACCAGACCAGTAGCAGATCTTATTTGGATGATCTAATTTGGATATAAGATCTTTTGGATGACAGGAGTGAACAGCTGAGGAAACCCCAGAGAACAGAAAGTCAAGATGGACAATTCTCAGCACCATCTAAAGCAAAGTGAGGTGATGGTTTTATTACAGCATAAGTTGAGAAAAGGAAAATAGCCTTGGTCACTTGACTAGTTTCTGGAAGACTGGTCAGGTAATTATTTAGGTATATCTCTTTTCATGAAGACAGGGCAGTTCGGCTGTATTGTAAAAGCCCCAGAGGGAAGGAAGAATGAAGTGACTGACTGAAGAATAAAGGAACCGGTGACTGAATACTTTTGAAAGCATATTTTGAGTGTAGTCCCAGGTGTAGAAGGTTTTATTTTTAAAGCTGGGAAGCAGTTTAGCTGCCTGGCTGAGAAGAGATGTACTGCTAGAAGTCATCTAGCAGTTCAAAATGGAGCTTAAGCTTTTTTGTTTTTGATGATTGTTTAATTGTCTTTCACTGTAAAAAAAAAGATAACTTGCTTTATATTTTATGGCTGAATTTGTGTGTTTTCTTGTGCCTATTTTAAAGTTCCTGTTACATTTTTTCCAGCCTGAGTCATCACAATCCCTAAAGAATGAGCTTTCTCACTTTTCCCCAGTCATTAACTTTGTCTCGTAAAAAACAGCAGCCAGTTGTCCTTCTGAACTGCATCTGAATTACTGAATGCAGTTTTATTCTGGTGAGTTTCTTCTTTTTTCCTGACGTCTTTGAGAACAAACCAAAGACTAAACAGCTTATACTTAATACATGTAAATAAGCTGTAGTTTACTATGGCACGGATAGGGATAGGGCTGAAAATGTTAAAAGCTATACTGTGCGATAATATAGTAAAAATACAGTTGCAGCCATTCAAAACAAACGGGGTAAGATGCAGGCGTGTCGCATCATTTCGCGCCATACCGCATTTTACTGCATGGAAATTAGATTATATTAATAGTATCCAGAATCACCTTGTAAAACCGCCATGTGGAGCTAATAAAGCTTAACCTCTCATGTACAGCATGAGCTGTCACCAGAAAACACTTGGTTTTGAACCCCGATCATTGCTGAGGGATTGGATCAACGAAATGCTGTGGTGTTACTTTTTGTCAATGAAAAAATAAAGTATTTTTTTTTTACAAAGACGGTTACAAAGAATGTGGACCAGGGTAATACTTTGAGTTTACAGCTTGTCCAAGGTCATTCATTATTTATACTATTAGTACTATCTTCGGTAAAGACTTTGATACTTAACATATTTCTGCATATATAAAATATTTATGATAAAGGTGGTAGGTTGTGTAGTTTTGTCCAAATGAGCAATCTTGTGTTCATAAAATACACCATCTTTTTAATGTATAATGATTAACATGCTGTAATAGTATGCTAAAATAGCTAAAAAGTATACAACTTAAATCCTTACTTGAATAAAGATTGTCCCTCAGCAGTGATCAGGATTTGAAACTGGGTATTTTCTGGTGACAGATCAAATGCTGTACAGGAGAGGTTAAGCTTTACTAGCTCCACAATGCGGTTTTACAAAGTGATTCCAGACACTATTAACATAATCTAATTTGCATGTGGTAAGGTGCGGTATGAAGCGAAATTATGCACTTGACGCATTTTGATGTGACACGCCCACCGCATTGTACTGAACCGTACCCCGCTTGTTTTGAATGGCTGCATCTGTATCTGTTATAAGTAGCAGAGACCCCTCAGGTTTTATGTTTTCTGTTGGTGAGTATTCTTAAATTAGAAAATAAGATGGACTTTTTACTGCATCAAAGCTGACTCAAAAGTTTTTTTTAAATACTTTTGACAGTGTCTCATGCATATCACACACTGATTTCTTTAAGTAGAATTCTTGAAAAAAACCTTTGTGCAAGTAAAGGGGTTCAAGTCCAACTATCAAAACCGTCTTCCAAGACCATTTCAAGACCATTTTCCAAGATACAGATCAACACAACTTCAGACACTCCCTTATTAAAAGGGCTGTAGATGCCATGTTGTTGGAGCTAATATCCTAGCTTCTTTCAGTTACTAGCACAAAAGGAGTTACAGTAGATAAGATAGTCTTCTATCACTTTAAACCTTTATGTTCTCGGGAGTGATGCCCAATTTTTAACGAAAACGTACCTCACTTACAGCCTCAGTCTACCATGTTAACTGATTTAGCCTGACTATTTTTACTGCTCTTATATCATTTTTAGTGTTAATACACATAATACATTTATTATTTTTGTGGTTTCTATTATGCTGTATCATATCATCGTGATTTTTGCACCTCTGTCTTCTTTCAATGAAAAAACACAAAGCTTTTTATTCCTTTTATTCACTTAAAAAAACAAATGTTATGAACTTACCACAGTATTTCTCATCCTCATCTGAGCCATCAGGACAGTTGTTTATCCCATCACAAAAAGATGATTTGGCAACACACGTAGTGCTGTCATAGCAGGGTTTATAACCAGGCAAGCACTGTACTGAAATAACCATAAATAATATTCCCATGCTTAAAATCATGTGAAAGTTTTTGTTGTTTATGTTTTTATTTATTATTTTTCAAAATGGGTCCTAAAATAAATATATTTTGCAATATAATTATCATGATAATTTTAGTGGTGCAGTGATTAACTTGGCTGACTTGCAGTGCTGGGTTCCTGGGTTCAATTTTGGAGGTGGGGTGCTACTTATGTGGGGCTTGTATGGTAAGTTGTGTTCACATGTTTTTTTGATAGTTTCCTTCCACAGTCCAAAGACATACTGGTACTGTAGATTATTTGGCTTCTAAGAAAATTGGCCCTGGTGCTAGCATGAGTGTGTGCAGTGTGATCTGTGCCCTGTTCAGCGTAAACCCTGCCTTGCACCTGTTGCTTTCTGAGGCTCTGGCTCCCCCACTACACTCAATTAGATGAAGTGGTTAGAAAATGGATGGCTGAACAAGAGGTTGTGTTACAGTTTATTATTAAGAACTGTGATAATAACAACTTCAGCCCCTTTATTTTTTTCCTATTTTATTATTCTCCTGTCCCTGTAAGAGAGCTGTAGGTGGAGACAAGATCCAGAAAACAGTGGGGAATGACAAGCTGTCCTCCATCACCAGACAGTTCAATTAAGGAAAAATATGCTGTGAAGAAGAAATATAGGTATTTTTATGGTACTGGAATCTCTTTTGACACTAAAGATTACATAGTGGATTTGTCAGTATGTATGGCTCTGTGGGACAGTCCTCTTCGGTATTGAAAAAAAACAAAAATGTTTTTCTTTGCATTCTGAAAGAATTTTCAATTTTCTTTCAAATTTGACTCAAGGTGTGATAAACCTGGGTTGAGGCCAGCATATTTAAAAAAATAGGATTTCAGGAAAAACAAGTTTTTATTTCTGTTTTTACAACATTTGAACCAGACATTAAAAACTCTTATCCATACATTTGCTCCTGAAGTATTTATATGTGGAAATCACAATGTTTCTGCCTTATTTATGATGTATACAATGCAGAGATCCTACCAATGACACTATTGCATCACTTTGTTCCTGATTTTTTTAATGCAGAATGGATTTAACAGATTTGCCAAATTACTTTTATGCTCTTACATGGTCATGATGACATTTCTGATAACTGTTATTAATGTCTTTTAATTGCAATAACGCTGCTTTTTGAATGAAGACTTTTAATTAAGAAAGTTAGTCATCATAAATGTTTATTTGCAATACATGTGTCAATGTCAATATTTCAATTATTTACCAGAATGTGCCTTTTACTTACCTCAGTAACCAATGTTACTTTACAACAGAAGGTTTGTATATAATAACTTGAATGAAAGACTTACTTCCAAAATGTACACTTTGTGTGTCGATCACAAAATCCCCAAGAATGCCTCCTTGGTTTGTCTCTATTCCTTTAACAAGCTCACATTTCACCTCCTCAGAAGACACAGATTGTGTAAAACAGACTCTGAAGGTAGCCACCACACTCCCCTGTCTTCAAAATAGGAAGAGCAGTACCATCAAGACAATAATGTAGAATCACTTTCCAGTGAGACATAGAGAACACTGAAACAATAAATATTCTCAAATTTAATTAGTTTAATTTGTTAAAAGATGTTAAATTGCATTGATGGGCTAGCGACATCCTAGATTGATGCAGTTTCACTCCTTATGCTCTGTGTTTCCTACCCTGATCAAAGGCCATCTTAGCAAAGACACTGGGAAATTATCACACAATTCTAGGTGATGTTGGAATTACTAAGGAGGTTTGACTGTACTTGTGACTGGGGGGGGGGGCTAAGGACAAGATGCAATAGTATAGCGCATCTCTGACCATCTGTGTACACTTCCTGAATGAGCCTTGGGCAATTAGCTCTGCCCACATGCAAAGCATTGCAGGGATAGTTCCACCCCCCAGGGAATCAGGCTATTAGGAAGCCCCAGTCAGAGAAACCTGGGCTTTTTGGCAAAGGAAGATTTCTGTATTGGACAGGACAAATTACAGTATTAGAACAAGAAGAGGACACCAGGGACTCTACAGAGAGCTTCTGAGGATGGCTCCAGCATCAACTCCCCCTACTACCTGACAGCTGACGCTGTTCAGGCCAGCCAGGACAAAAGAAGAAGCGTAAGAACCACTTAAGGAACACAGAGGATGGAACTTCTCGAATGCATTATTTTGAGACATTTGTTCTGACAAATGCAGTAAACCATAATACTTTATTTTGTCACGAACTCCTGGTCTCGCCAGGGGCAAGAGAACCAATATGCACAAATTGTGATGTGAAGTGTCCCTTCCTGCTCACTAGTCACTCTAATGACTGTTGTAATGTGATATACAAATGAATACTGTGCATTTACTGGGACAATTATTAATTGCGGGATAATTCAGCAACACACACATGGATACTAATACATGAGAATACATTTATTAATACATAAAATGTGCATATAAACATAACAGATCTTAAGAGTGAGGGTTAGCAGAATACAAAAAGTATATATTCAATAACAAAGAGTTACAAACTAAGAGGGACATACATTTAGTATACCATTCATTTATACCATTTCGCAAATTAACTTTGATTACAACTTCTACACTAGATACTCAAAGGCAAGTACAGATGCAGCCATTCAAAGTGCGTGGTACAAACACATACCGCAGTCATTTCCCTACGTCATAATGCGTCATAACGCGTCATAACACGGTACGTGATTGGCTGGCCAAAATAACCAACAGGGGCACTCTTGGCACGTTGGTCGGTCGTGGAAAGACTAAATCATTTAATGTCTTTGTTATGCATGTTTTAATCTGCTAAGTATGAATATGTATATGGAATTTTACCACTGAAGGGAAATTTTAGTAGCTGAGCATAAAAAGAATAGGAGCATAAAGCATCTGAAGGTCATAAACGATATTAATTTTGGAACATAAACATATTATGTAAACTGTATATGGCTGGTCTCTGTACTTTAAAGAAAAAATACACACCAGTTTTCCATTTCTCCCTAAACATTTTAAGCATCAAAAATTTATAAAACGGTCCCCAAATATGCAATTGCTGTATAGAATGAATTTTAATTAAAAAAATTATTTAACACGAAAATTAAGCTGTTCACGTTCCTCCACCTGATAATATAGTCCCTTATTGCTATGCAACGCAAAAACACAGCCACAAGTAACTAGCAAAGAGAGGACATTAGCTAGCCAATATGATAAAGGAATAAATAACTTTTTTTGTTTATTTCTTTAGCACATTTATTTGAACATTTCCATCAATTGTACAAGCACTGAAAAACTGTCCAATCCCTAGTTTCTCAGGCATTTTCTTTTACTATAACAGACATAAAAAACTCCCTTGCTTTTAACAGAGCATCTCATAATTTCTAACAACAAAAATGATTTGAACTGCGACACTTATCATTCAACCAGAGCTCAAAATATCACAAGGATCCTCAAGAGCACAACAAAGACAAAAGAAAAAGATATGTGTATCAGATACATGAGAATCCAAGCTTTTTTTAATCTACGCTTTCTTATCTACAGTAAGGAATAGTCTTTAAAATGTTTTTATCACACAGTAAAAAGTCACAATTCTGGGGTGTGCGAATACCATAGATTATGGCACGGCTTCAGAAGGGTATCAGCCAATCAGATTCCAGGACTGGAATTATCTGTTTTATAATCGGGAATATAATACGGAATCACGTATCTAAAGAAATTAATAATGATATAAATTTAGGGATCTACAGTGCCTTGCGAAAGTATTCGGCCCCCTTGAACTTTTCAACCTTTTGCCACATTTCAGGCTTCAAACATAAAGATATAAATTTTTTATTTTATGTGAAGAATCACCAACAAGTGGGACACAATTGTGAAGTGGAACGAAATCTATTGGATTTTTGAAACTTTTTTAACTAATAAAAAAATGAAAAGTGGGGCGTGCAAAATTATTCGGCCCCTTTACTTTCAGTGCAGCAAACTCACTCCAGAAGTTCAGCGAGGATCTCTGAATGATCCAATGTTGTCCTAAATGACTGATGGTGATAAATAGAATCCACCTGTGTGTAATCAAGTCTCTGTATAAATGCACCTGCTCTGTGATAGTCTCAAGGTTCTGTTGAAAGCGCAGAGAGCATCATGAAGACCAAGGAACACACCAGGCAGGTCCGTAATACTGTTGTGGAGAAGTTTAAAGCCGGATTTGGATACAAAAAGATTTCCCAAGCTTCAAACATCCCAAGGAGCACTGTGCAAGCAATCATCTTGAAATGGAAGGAGTATCAGACCACTGCAAATCTACCAAGACCTGGCCGTCCCTCTAAACTTTCAGCTCAGACAAGGAGAAGACTGATCAGAGATGCAGCCAAGAGGCCCATGATCACTCTGGATGAACTGCAGAGAACTACAGCTGAGGTGGGAGAGTCTGTCCATAGGACAACAATCAGTCTTACACTGCACAAATCTGGCCTTTATGGAAGAGTGGCAAGAAGAAAGCCATTTCTCAAAGATATCCATAAAAAGTCTCGTCTAAAGTTTGCCACAAGCCACCTGGGAGACACCCCAAACATGTGGAAGAAGGTGCTCTGGTCAGATGAAACCAAAATCGAACTTTTTGGCCACAATGCAAAACGATATGTTTGGCGTAAAAGCAACACAGCTCATCACCCTCAACACACCATCCCCACTGTCAAACATGGTGGTGGCAGCATCATGGTTTGGGCCTGCTTTTCTTCAGCAGGGACAGGGAAGATGGTTAAAATTGAGGGGAAGATGGATGCAGCCAAATACAGGACCATTCTGGATGAAAACCTGTTGGAGTCTGCAAAAGACCTGAAACTGGGACGGAGATTTATCTTCCAACAAGACAATGATCCCAAACATACAGCAAAATCTACAAAGGAATGGTTCACAAATAAACGTATCCAGGTGTTTGAATGGCCAAGTCAAAGTCCAGACCTGAATCCAATCGAGAATCTGTGGAAAGATCTGAAAACTGCTGTTCACAAACGCTCTCCATCCAACCTCACTGAGCTCGAGCTGTTTTGCAAGGAAGAATGGGCAAGAATTTCAGTCTCTCGATGTACAAAACTGATAGAGACATACCCCAAGCGACTTGCAGCTGTAATCGCAGCAAAAGGTGGCTCTACAAAGTATTAACGCAAGGGGGCCGAATAATTTTGCACGCCCCACTTTTCATTTTTTTTATTAGTTAAAAAAGTTTCAAAAATCCAATAGATTTCGTTCCACTTCACAATTGTGTCCCACTTGTTGGTGATTCTTCACATAAAATAAAAAATTTATATCTTTATGTTTGAAGCCTGAAATGTGGCAAAAGGTTGAAAAGTTCAAGGGGGCCGAATACTTTCGCAAGGCACTGTACATATCTAAATCTATGCATCTATATAGCTGTTAATATGACTGTATTTCACTTTCTTTGTAAACACATTCTGTTAACACCCGAATTGCAGGTGGATTCTGTTTTTTGTTGTGGTCTGTAACTCAAATCCTGCTTAACTAAAAATTAGACACAAGAAGAGTATTATTGGACAATGTTGTGAGGCTCTGGTGGAATTTTTCTGTAAACTGAAGAGTTATAGATGAGACATGTTCCAATGTTAATGCAACACGGAAGATATTGTAAATAATGTTGTGCTTTCAGGCTTGTGGTGTATTGGTCGTAAGTGATAAGATTTAATCATTTAATCTCTTTACTGTGCACATTTTAATCCACTTAGTATTGAATATTTAGATCAAATTTTACCACTAAAGGGAAATTTTAGTAGCTAAGCATAAAAAGCAGAGGAGCATAATGCATCTGAAGGTCATAAACTAAATTAATTTAGGAACATAAACATTATGTAAACTGTATGTTGCTGGTATTGGTATTTTAAAGAAAAAATACACACCAATATTCTATTTCTACCTAAACATTTTAAGCATCAAATGTGGTTGACCTTGTGACCATATTACTCTATCTGTATTGCTGTTCAATACATATGACACAAGTTGCCTTGGTTGGCATGACGGCTTAAGTGACCTATTTATGGTATAAGCCTGAGGTCAGGTGTTCAAATCCAGCAATCACTATGAGTTTTCTTTTAACAAAAACATTTCTTTGAAAAACTAAAATAGCAAATATTATGGACACTACAGTATATTGACATTTTTTATATTTCAAAATAACACAACATGTTCGTACTGTATGTACACAGCGCTACCGCAGGTTGAACTGTAGGGCGCAAATCCACCTGAGCCCAAAAGCCCAACATTAAAGTGCATTCGGCTGGCGCTGCACGGTTTTCATCACTCTCTGAGGGAGTGCTGGCTGTAATGAATTAAACCGGTTTCACAGGTATTTTCAAAATTGGAGGGGGCATGTCTTCCACGAAAGACACCTCCCCCCAAGGAAACATGTTTTCTTAGAAAAAGAGATTCACAGCGCGAAACTGTGTCAGTCTTCTGTGTAAAAAAAATCGCTTTAAACACCATTGGTGCTGTTTTTAATAAGTAAAATCATGGGAATCTTCCTGCTGTCAGCAGTATTGTGTATATAAAATTAAAAAAAAACTTGCAGCTAAATCAAAGATTCTAAAATGATCACGAGGAAGTGTATTGCAAATCTAATGGTCTAACAAAAACTACAGTATGCTTAAGAGTTGTTAAACCGGTTTTTATTTTTCGGCACAGACAACTTTGCCTGCTAGAGCACCCCAATTCACACTCAACCACATCACAGATCAGTCCCTGTGTAAGAGATATTACTGTTTGATCTTTGATCTGAGCTTTAATAGAGAGCTTATCTCTATTAATATAACTATCGAGTGGTATTAAATGCAACTTTTTTTGTATAAATGATACTTTTCTAAAATTTATTTAAAACATAAAAACGATTACTCTAACCTTTCCACGTTTGATCCTATGAGGAAGTAATATACGCTCCTGCTTTGTTTAACGATGGTATGAAAAATAAATCTAAATAGTGAGAAAGCTATGCTTAAAGTTAATTAAGGGACTTAGAATGCAAAGATAATGATTTACATTGCATTGTCAGATTGTGAACCAATAAATGCTTTTTAAGAACACGAGTTGTGAAAATGTTCACAGCTCGCACATAAAACTGTCAGTTAGCTAATTTTCTTTTTTTAAACATCCGGTTTTTCATCGATGTGCAATTACGCACTAGCAGGAATCCGAGGGGATTGCTGTGTACACATGTTGTGATATTTAGATATTTAGAAATAATGCCACCTCGCCGTGGTCCTGGAGGGGATGGCCTGCCAGGCATTGCTGGATGTACCCAAGGACCAGCAGGACAACTACACAGCGTTGGCGTTGGCCCTCTGGAGGCGTTTCGGCGGGAGAGGGGAGGCGCCGGGACTGCTGCGGGTGAGACTGACCCAACGCCGCCACCTAGAGGGAGAGCCACTGGGACCAGTCACCACAGACTTGGCCTACTTAGCCAGCCAGGGTTACCCTATTCTCCTGGAAGAAGCCCACCAGGAGATAGCGCTCCAGGCATTCCTCCGGGCCCTGGCGCCAATTGAGGTGCAGTGCCACGTGCTGCTGACCGCGGTCACCTTGGAGTAGGCTCTGGCTCTGGCTGAGCAGGCTGATGCCATATTCGAGGAGACCGGTGGGCACCAACGGAGGGATGGTCCCTTCTGGGGACCGGAGGTGGCTCACAGGGAATCAGATGGGGTGGAGGAGACGGCCAGCGCAGCGACGCCAGGGGAGCGATGAGGGCGGGTCATCTGTCACTGCTATAAAGGCCTAAAGGGGGAAAGGCCGCCCCCCGACGCTACCCCCGCTCCGGAAAGCCAGAAGGAGCACTTCACCCCGCCTGCTGCCATGGGAAGGATAGGCCAGGCCCTGCCAGGCCCTCGTCCTCGGCAAGCGGGTGCTCACTGTGCAGTTTGGAGCTGCGAGGGTGAAACACCCCTTCTACCTCGCCTCAGTCCACGAGGACTGGTTGCAGCAGGTTGCAGCAGGTGGGTGGTTGCATCTTTACATCACTCATAGGAATTAAATTGATATCAACTGTGGTTGAGGTAACAATTGAGTTCTCGAGTTGTAATGCAGAATGTTGAATATTCATCCAATCTGTGTGGATTCAGATCTCCGGCAGACACAAAAAAACAGCAGCAGGCTGTTGCTAAGTCCAATCGTCGTCCTCTGGCCCGGTGCCAGGCAGTGCTGGTTTGGCTGGAGGTGGGGGAGAAGGAGGGAGAGATCCCTGCTGCGACACGTTGGTAGTGGGCTCTCTGAAGACCGGCTAGTACGTGTTGGCTTACTAGCACAGTTTGTGCACATGAAAAGTGACTGCTGGTATAAGCAAGTCACAATCTTTAGACGGGTTCATTCCCGATGTAACGCTAGTCCTGAATCCTGAGATTCTGCTGTCCACAGTCCTAACCGTAGTTCACTCGTTGATCAGGCAAGTGTTCATGGTGGGTTCATGAGGCTTGCTGCTGGGCTAACCTTTTGGAGGATCCTTTAGTTATGCATGGGCGACCTCTGTTCTCGACTCTTAGAACAAAGTAAGGTCCTGGCACTCAGACACACTGGCCGTTTCGTGATTGTCTGAGATGAGTCTTAGAATGTCCTGGAGGAGCCCCTTTTGGGCTCTGTGCTGCCTGATTTATTTAGAGGAACTATGGTCGTTCATTGGTCGAATGTTCCGCGGGCATTCGAGACCCACGTGGGGTTACTCTGCCCTACCATTTCCTGATTGGCTGATCGAGGTGGAGGATGAGTAACCATGCTCTTTGACGTTAGGGTTGTAAACAACCTGGGAGGAGACTCTCCCTTGGAATCTCCCAGACAGTAAGGCGCCAGAGATGACCATTTATTAGGGTAGCTGGTGAATCATAGCTTTATGAGCTATACAGAGAAGCTCTATCAGCTAGAAAAACACCTTAAATGTGAACCAAATGGAATGGCCTCTCTGTATTCAGCACCATTAGATGAGGGAGAGAGGGACTAGCAAGGGAGCAGCAAACTTAATTCCTGTATTTTTAATAGCACTTGCCGCTACAACTGTAAGTACAGTTTGTGCCGCAGACATTTCACAGCAGAAATGTTGATGCACCCATTCAAAACAAGCAGGGTATGCTGAGGTACAACGCGGTGGGTAGGTTGCATTTAAACGCATCATATGCAAATTAGATTATGTTAATAGTATCAGGAATCACCTTGTAAAACCACCAGGTGGAGCTAATAAAGCTTAACCTCTCATGTACAGCATTTGAGCTGTCACCAGAAAACTTCTGGTTTCAAATCCCAATCATTGCCGAGGGACAATCTTTATTAAATTCAAAATTTAAGTTGTATACTCTTTTGACTTTTAATTTTAAACTGTGTATTACAGCATGTTAATCATTAAACTTTAAAAAGTTGGTATATTTTATGAAAGCAAGATTGCTCATTTGGACAAAAGTACACAACCTACATCATAAATATTATAATTATGCAGAAATATTTTATGCATCAAAGTCTTCACCGAAGATATTACTAATAGTATTAATAATGAATGACCTTGGACAAGCTGTAACTCAAAGTATTACCCTGGTCCACATTCTTTGTAACCGTCTTTGTAAACGAAAATACTTTTTTTCATTGACAAAAAGTAACACCACAGCATTTTGTTGATCCGATCACGCATTCCTTTCCAATTATATCAAGTAAGTCTTGAGAATCTCTGATTCACCATGCCTTTCACTTGCTCATAAAAAATATTAATTTAGGAATATAAACATATTATGTAAACTGTACTGTATATGGCTGGTCTTGGTAGTTTAAAGAAAAAATGCACACCAGTATTCGATTTCTCCCTAAACATTTTAAACATCAAAGTCTTACATGTGGTTATTTCGGAAATGTTTTTACGTGCTCCTTCTGACCATATTACTGTATAGTATGTTTATATACTTTGTGAAAATTAATAGTTTTAACCTTTACTGCGAATACACTCATTATCGGAGTCAACAAAAGCATACTTTTAGAATTGGATTAACAGGGAATATAATATGGATTTGCGTATCTAAATAAATTAATAACAATATAATTATATTCATGTACTGTTGCACAAACAGTAGTATAAGACTTTCCATTGATATGTGTATTGCTGTTTCAGTGCTTGATACATCAGTGTTTCTGTGGCGTGATGGCTTAAGTGACTGATTAATAAGACTGAGGGCAGGAGTTCAAATCCTGTCACCATGAGCTTTCTTTTAACAAATAAACTTTTCTTTGAAAAACTAAAATAGCAAATATTATTGGCATTATATTGATTTTTTTATATTTCTTAATATTACGACATGTTTGTACTGCTGGGTGTAGGGCATAAACCCGCGTGAGCCCGAAAGCCCTACATTAATGTTGTGCATTCGCCTGGCACTGTGCGGTTTTCGCACCCCCGTGTCTCTCTCTCTCGGCTGGAGTGCTGGCTGTGCCGAATTTCACTCCACGAAGTCTGAGGCTCTGTATCTACATTGTTTGTAAACAAACCGGTTCCACAAGTACTTTCTCAGCTTCTTCATTTTCAAAGTAGAATAGGGCAAGCTTCCAATGAAAGACAGTCCACCTTCCCCCTACGGACAGACTGACAAATGTTTTCTTAGAAAAACAGATTCACAAAACGAAGCTGTGTCAGTCTTTTGTGTAAAAAAAATTATCTATACATACACCACAAAACTCTTCTCAATTGTATTTCTGAATGCTATGTTACACTTAGTTAATTGTTTTAAATACATCTATTTAAGAAAGTTAAGTGTTAGCATAAACTATTAGTAATCAATAATATTAAATTTAGCACTGTAATATTTTTTTTCACTTTTCCCCGAATCTTGTAAAAATATATATTCATTGTTCAAATATACATTAAATATGACTATCAGAAAATAAGTTAAATACACAACTAAAGAAAAATAGGTAAAGATTATGTCAGTCTGTCTGTGGGGGGAAGTTGGACTGTCTTTCATTGGAAGACTTGCCCTATTCTACTTTGAAAATGAAGCAGCTGAGAAAATGCTTGCAAAACCAGTTTGTTTACAAACAATGTAGACACAGAGACTCAGACTTTGTGGGGTGAAATTTGGCACTTGTGACACCCTGGCTACAGATGAGGGCCGGGTGAGTTGTGGGACACTGCAAGAGCCAGGCAACAGCTCTGACACATCTTAAAGACTGTGTGCTATAGCAGGGACAGTTTTTTCTTCTTACCTCAGAGCAATGATAACATGCTATAACAGGAGTCGGTTCAGACCCCTGTGTAGTGCATATTTTGGACCTTATTTGGATGGTAAAATCTGGAAGAGACTGGAGAAGGGCAACAGGGAAACACGACAGGATCAGGGTGGGAAGGCTGATAGGGGGGCGTGACGGCAGTCTTCTGGTGCTTTCTTTTACAATTTTATTTTAAAACCTGTTCACAATGTCTTTTTGAATTATCCGTAGTTTGCTCATAGCAACAGTATATTGTGTAATTTAGCTTGTGTCTCAGGTCTGTTGGTTTAGTGCTGCAATTCAAATGTTGGTAAACAGCTGCAATGTTCATGTTAATCAAAGTCTTGATCAGAGACTCAGTTTTATAGCAGAATTGTCTTCTAATCAGTGGAGACCAGAACACCCAAGTGTTCCCAGCATTACTGAGATAAAAGGTAACTTTGATTGTTTTCCATTGGTTGGAGCTTTACCTGGGACCACACCTCACTGTTTTATGTCTTGGTCACTTTAAACAAACCAAGTCACTTTGAAGTAGAGGAAAAATAACATTTTTTTCACATTTTTGGGGAATGTTAGCAACAGTATCTGCACCTTTGTTGCAAATAAATGTTTATTTTAAGAGTAAATGTCAGTGGTTCATACTGAAATGTTTATTTTGAGTAAGGAAGAGTTTTTTTATACTGATTAATGGACAACTCTGTTTTTCTTTCTTTAGTTGAAAAGTTGTGGTGTTGCAAACATTATTTATCTATTACTGAACAAGGTTTGCGAGGCACCAGACAATTTGTGAGCGACACTTGTGGGATTAATCAGCTTTCTGAAACATACAGATCCAGCCATTCAAAATGCGCGAAGTACGCTGTGTAAGAAGGCGGTAGGCGTGGCACATCATACCACATTGTACCGCATGCAAATTAAATTATGATAATAATATCCGGAAGCGCCTTGTAAGACCTTCTAAAACCACCACGTTGAGCTAATAAAGCTTAACGTCTCATATACAGCATTTGAGCTGTCACCAGAAAAAACCCAGTTTCAAATCCCGGTCATTGCTGAGGGACAATCTTTTCCCAATTAAGAATTTAAGTTGTATACTATTTAGACTTTTAATAATTTTAAACTGTGCATTAGAGCACGTTAATCATTAAACATTAAAAAGTCAGTATATTTTATAAAAGCAAGATTTTCAGTTTGACAAAAATACACAACCTTCCACTTTCATCATAAATATTTTAATTATGCAGAAATATTTTATGCATCGTCTATAACTAAATTTCAGTGGGTTTTGGTTTTAATGTTCCTGTTCTAACATTATTAAGCTTATATCCTGTACTTCATAAAAAGTTATAATGATTTATCCTTTTTTGAGAATATGTAGTAAGAACACAACTTGCTGTTGTTGTAAAAAGATAAATGTTGTAGTGATTTAACATCACTGGATAGTTATATTAATATGGAATTGTGTTAATAAGCAGCCAAAGTATCACGCGTGGATGTTTTGGAAATATTTTGACATTTGTTTCTTTTTTTTAAAGCTTCCAATTTCCTTGTAGTGGTAATGAGCACTGTAATGTAGTGAGCTGCACCCAGGTGCTTCAAACCGTGATCAGAGCATTACTTTTGTTTCGTCCTTCATATAGACGAATGCATAAAAATAGTCCAGTATTATAGCTTATTGTGAACATGATGTGACTTTTTCAGGTTTACATTGTAATGTAGTGTGCTCTCTGAAGGCACCAGTTCTGTAGGGTTTGGGCATTTACTGGGACAATTATTAATTGTAGCAGTAAATCACAAAATTGATTCTTTTGATGGCTTTAGAATCCAACCATGCGACATAACTCAAACAACGCACACACACAGGTACTAATACACGAGGATACATTTATTAATACATAGAATATGTGTTAATAACACTGGCCGTTCCGTGGTTGTCCAGGCTGAGTCTCAGGATGGTCAGGAGGCATGCTGCGAGAATGTCCTGCCCTTGGGAGCATTCTGCTCCTGGGCCGTCCTGCCCTGGAATTCTCCTTTGAATTCCCTTTAGAAAAGTCCACAGAATTCTCCACTGAATCTTACTGAATCTCACAGGCTCTCTGTGTTGCCTGTTTTTACCTGGAGGAACTTCAGCTCGTTGATTGGCTGAAAGTTCCATGGGCATCAGAGTCCCACGTGGGTTACTCGGCCCTACCAGTCCCTGATTAGTTGATCAAGTTGAGATATGAGTCACTTACTCCTGACACTTAGGAATGCAGTCCAGATGTCCATCTGGCACTCCCTAGACAGATAGGCGCCAATGGATGACCATTGATCATGATAGCCAGGCTTAGCTAAGTGCATCCCCCTTTGGGAGCTGTCCTAGGAAACCTTATCAAAGGAAACCTTAAATCAGCCTGCATGAATAGTTTCTCTGTGGCTGCACCACAGAGATGAACAGAGAGATGAGGCCTAATTTGGGAAAGCTCAGAAACACTTAATTCTGCCTTATTAATAAGCCTCGCCGCTACAACACCCAAATTGAGAAAATCTATATTTTATCATTAATCCAAATGTCAGCAGCCAGTAATCAGCCAATGATTTAACTTGGAATTTTAAAAAAAATGTTTAAAATGTACTATATAGTACACCGCCTGCAATTGAACCTGGTCTGTCAGCATCATTCAACATGTGATTCAACCAACATGTGATGGTTTTGTGTTCAGGGATTTCTTCACCAAAATCTTTTAATTAAATGATGGGAGGGGGGAAGGATTATTTTTTAGAATTTCAGTAATCAGGGAACAGTTTCTCAACATAATGGCCAAATAATTTTTTATTTTTAAAAAATGAAATAAAAAATAAGGTACAATGACGTCTTCCTGCCTAACTCAAACATTGCATGATTTAAAAAAGCTGTAAAAAACTGATTTAGGTAGTTAAAATTTTTATATGTAACAAACGATGATTTTTCTTCCTTGTGATCTGCTTAGAATCTTTGTGTACACTTTAAGATTTTCACTTTTTGAGTTAACGTTTAAAATACTTGAATTCCATAAAAGTTGCCTTTGTTGAGTTTGCACGAGAGACAAAAGGTACCTTTTGAGAAGTCGTGTACTGCTTGCACAGTAGCTGATTCTGACAAACGACTAATCTTGCTTGAAGAATTTAAAATCTGTCTGTACTGTAGCTTTATTTAATTGAGCAGAAAGTCACCTGGCTCTTACAAGTGGCTCTGTAAAGCATAGTTTGTGTTAACACACCACACCCTTTTGAATAAGTTTTAATCAAATTTGTCTTTCCAGGGGGGGTTGGCAGAGTGATGGACAGTGAAAAAAATGATCGCAGGCACTTTTCCTTCCCCCCAGATGATAATGCAGAAAACTGATTTTTTTATTTTACTTGGAGTGTGAGCATTAAGTGAGCACTGGGGCGTACAGCGATATTAACACAGTGAGATTACTGAGATGGATAGTTTTAGTAAAAATGTTGACAAATATCTGAATTGTTGCTTTCATGATGCAATATTAAATTAAATATTTAATGTCCTTGCCCCCGTGAAATTGTGGGAAAGAGGTTTCGTGGGCAGTGTTACTCACAGTGTAGTGATTATAGAGTGTTTTAATACACTGTACAGTATAACAGTATATAGCAAGTATGTTTTATTAAGGTTTATAATCGCTATTCTTGCAAGTGGATTTTGTATTTAGTTTATTTCTGTTTGTTAGCTAATGGGCAAATGTTCGAGGTGAAAATTCCACACAATTGTGAAAATGCTTTTGTATGTATTGTATACAATTGTATGCTATACAAGGAGTGTAGTTTTACACTGGACAATACAGCATCAAATGTTTTCGGCTCTGTATGTCGCTCAAGCCATTTCTCTTTGGCATTTTAGTCATCGAGGTGGAAAGACGTCTCCCCCCTCCCCCTTCCCTCTGCCTGACTCACCTGTTCCCATTTTTAACCATTCTGTGTCCAAATCACAGCGAGTGAGAGTGATTAGGGAGAGACAGAAAAAAGGGAACCCTGATTTTTGATAGTCAGATTTAACGTATGTTTGAACACAATCTTGCAAATTAATGTTTTTACAATATGTGGAGGTGCAAAAATTTATCACATTGTGAATTTTAATACTAATTATTGATTACTAATAGTTTATGCACCAGACACCTGACTTTATTTACAGATGCAGCCATTCAAAATGCGTGGGGTACTTCACGGTACAACGCGGGGGGGCGTGTCGCATCAAAACGCAGTATCACGCAGTATCACACGGTGTAACGCATTATTTGACGTCATACCGGAAAGTATCTGGTATCACCTTATAAAACTGCCAGGAGGAGCCAATAAAGCTTAACCTCTCATGTACAGCTTTTGAGCATTTAAACTGTGTATTACAGAATGTGAATCATCAGTCATTAAAAAGTTGGTATATTTTATGAAAGTAAGATTGCTCAGTTGGGCAAAAGTACACAACCTACCTGTATCATAAATATTTTAAATATGCAGAAATATTTTGCATCAAAGGCTTTATCGGAGATATTACTTGTAGTATTAATAAGTATTAATAATGAATGACTTTGGACAAGCTGTATACCCAAAGTATTACGCTTGTCCACATTCTTTCTAACCGTCATTTTAAACAAAAAGACTTTTATTTTTTTCTTTAACAAACACCAAAGCATTTTGGTGATCTAATGAGGACAGGACATTAGCTAGCCAATATGAGAAAGGAATAAATTACTTTATTTGTTCATTTCTTTAGCACATTTGTGCAAGCACTGAAAAACTGTCCAAGCCCTACTTTGTCAGGCACTTTCTTTTACTATAACGGACATAAAAACTCAGTTGGACAAAAGTACACAACCTACCTTTATCAGAAATATTTATGCATCAAAGCCTTTACCGAAGATATTACTAATAGTATTAATAATGAATGACTTTGGACAAGCTGTAAACTCAAAGTATAATTTCTTTAGCACATTTGTTCATCGTTCCTGATGAAGAGCTAGGTCTGAATAGTGATTCAGCAGTCCACCAGGCCTGCTGCTGGTTACTCTCTGGCAACCTCCACTCTAGACTCTTAGAACAAAGGAAAGTTCTGGCACTCGGACACACTGGCCCTTCCGTGGTTGTCCGGGCTGAGTCTCAGGATGGTCAGGAGGCGCGCTGCGAGAATGTCCTGCCCCTGGGAGCCTTCTGCTCCTGGGCCGTCCTGCCCTGGAATTCTCCTTTGAATTCCCTTTAGAACAGTCCACAGAATCCTCTCCAGAATCTTACTGAATCTGAATCTCTCAGGCTCTCTGTGTTGCCTGTTTTTACCTGGAGGAACTTCAGCTCATTGATTGGCTGAAAGTTCCATGGGCATCAGAGTCCCACGTGGGTTACTCGGCCCTACCAGTCCCTAATTGATTGATCAAGGTGAGATATGAGTCACTTACTCCTGACACTTAGGAATGCAGTCCAGATGTCCAACTGGCACTCCCTAGACAGATAGGCGCCAATGGATGACCATTGATCATGATAGCCAGGCTTAGCTAAGTGCATCCCCCTTTGGGAGCTGTCCTTATCAAAAGAAAACATCTTGCATGAATAGTTTCTCTGTGGCTGCACCACAGAGATGAACAGAGAAATGGGGCCTCATTTGGGAAGGCTCAGAACACTTAATTCTGCCTTATTATTAAGCCTCGCCGCTACACAGTAGTACTTAAGTACAGTACAGTAAGTACAGTACTTACTTACGGTAGTATTTCTCGCGTTAAGAAAGCTAGGTGTTAGCATAAATTAATCAGTAATATTAAATTTAACACTGTAATAAATTGTGCTAATAATAAATTCTATTCTACTCTGAGAATGTAGGGGGGAGGAAGAATGCCCGTGGTCTTTTCACTGATAAACTTGTGTCAAGCTGTCAACAAGAAACAGATGTCCAAAAAAAGTTTTTTTTTTAAGTCAATTGTGTGTCCATAATATTGCTATTTTGCTATTGCTACAGTAATTGCTATTTCTACTGAGTCTCTGTCTACAGTACATTGTTTGTGAACAATGATTCACAGGTATTTTCAACCCCCAACCACTGTTGTTTCATCAGTTGTTTTCCTGTAAAGCGCTTTAAGAAGCCACCTTTAAAGGCGCTATATAAAATAATGTTTATCATTATTGTTAATATTGATCATATTTTTCCTCTCAGAACTGTTGTTATCTTGTAATGCATTTTGAGAAGCATACTGTATTTCCTTGCACTTTGACAGATCGTCTTAAAATCACTTGTTGTTAGAATATCCCCCAAGAGGATATAGAGGATATCCCCCAAGAGGTATCCAGGTAACAGTGAAACGGGCGTACAGTCTGGGGAAATAGGCCATTTTCCATGTAAATAGTTCCCTGGTTCCGCACCCCTTGGTGTCTCTCTCTCTCTTTCTCTCTCTGTCTCTCTCTCTGTCTCTTGCATTATTGGTGGGCTTGTCTTGTGTCTCTCTCTCGTCTGGGTGCGGGAGTGCTGCTGGCGGGTGGTGACGGAGAAGAAACAAAGCGCAGTTTTTAACTCTACAAGTCTGGGTCTCTTTCGTCCTCAATGAACCCAAATTCATTACATTGGAGTCAGAGGCGGGAGGATGGACAGTGAACAGCCGATGATGTCAGACTCAGAGAATTGCCTGTTCCCCTAGCCCCGGGGACTCCGGAGGCTGTCGGGAAACGGGAACGGGGAGGCCTATAGGAGGGAAGGCTGCCCTTGAGCGACGCTACCCCCGCTACCAAAAACCAGAAGGAGCGCTTCACCCCGCCTGCTGTGGGAAGAGTTGGCCAACGCCGGGGCTTATTCCTTCCCTACCGCACCGAGGGCAGACCCTGCCAGGTCCTTGTTGACACCGGTTCGACCATCACCCTGCTGCGGCCTGGTGTCCTGCCACAGAGGCAGCCGGACCCCCAAATACCCTGGCCAAGACAGTATTTACAGTTATAATTCAAACTTAATTAAAAACTACACATCCTAGTTACCATGGTGGTGCTTGTGATCATTGCGTTTAACCAATGAAACAGGGCAGAAAATCATATACGAATTTGAATTTGGGGCTGAGTTTGGAAAGCTTAACCTATCAGCAACAAAGCAAAATCTACACGATAGGCTACCTCAAACTGTCAGTTACACGACTGTGTATGTCGCTTAAGCCACTCCTATTTGGCATTTTAGTTCGGAGGCGGGAAGACGCCCCCCCCTCCACCCTCTGGGTACCTGACTTGTCGCCATCTTTAACCGTTCGATGTACGAATCGCAGTAGGTAGAGATACGTATGAAAAAAAGTTCATCCCAGCTACAATACATATATATTTTTTATATATTTTTGTGGTTAGAGGGAGCAAAACATCAGTATTTACTGCTAGTAATTAGTGTACGATTAATAGTTGAAATCTGGGCCTTAATGTAAAGTTAAAATCTCAACAAACAAAACAATGTAGGAAATGCGCACACAGAAATAATGCGAAAATAAATCCGTTCTGACATCTCAAATCAGTTTCAATCAAAGTCTCCAAAACGAACAAGAAAAAGAGCATTTTCAGAGAGCAACTGCGCTGAGTTTATGTAGAATAAGTGATTAGATTTATGAGCAATCTAATTTCTTATTCGTTTAAAACAGTGAAATGTCAGCTGCAAAAGATCACCCGGTTTTCGCACATAAAAAGTGGTTATTAACTCTTGAAATCTGTTTTTATAGGTTTTAAAGTCATGCAATGTCTGCCTGTGTCACCCAGTTTCTACGGCCAGGCTTTGGTCACTGAGCCTGTACTTCGTCAGGGTCTGTTTCTTTTTGTTGTTTCTTATCTTGGTTAAATATTCAGCTAGTGTGTATTGTC
The DNA here is from genome assembly GCF_040954835.1 of Lepisosteus oculatus. Taxonomy (NCBI): domain Eukaryota; kingdom Metazoa; phylum Chordata; class Actinopteri; order Semionotiformes; family Lepisosteidae; genus Lepisosteus; species Lepisosteus oculatus. The sequence goes on from NC_090700.1 coordinate 25,687,905, forward strand.
TGTTTAGGGTTCTGTAGCATTCCAGTTTATGTTGTGTTTGTGTGTGTGTGTCCCAGTGTGTGAGATATTGCTGTTTGATCTGTGCTGTGATGTGCTTGAGTCTGTCGGTGTCGATGTGGCTCAGGCCAGTGAGCCTCAGGACCTGCTGACTCAGGGGGCTCTGTTTTGGGCTCAGCTCTTGGCTCAGCAGAGCTTTGTGGGGGTAGGAATTTTGGTTGCTGTTTTTTAGGTGTAGCCAATATTTAAATATTATTTTCTGTATGTTTATCAATAGTTGGTACTGGCCTAATTCGGCCCTGCATCAGTTGTTAGGTGTTTGTCAATGCACACAGAGGATGTTTCTACAGATCTCCATGTGCAGAGTTTCTGTGGGGTGTTTGTCCCATTGAGTGTAATCCTGGTCTGTGAGGAGACCCCACACTCCACTGCCGTTTAGGGCAATGGGTTGGATTACACTTTCAAATATTTGGAGCCAGATTCTTGTTGGTGGCTTGATGTTGAAGAGCCTCCTTCTTATTGCGTAGAAAGCCGTGAGTGCCTTCTCCCTCAGTGCCTTCACTTCCAGGTCAAAACTTCCAGATGTAATGTATGTAATATGCAGAGATACAGATGCAGCCATTCAAAATGCACGGGCGATACCGCATTATTTTGCGGTGCGCTTTACGTAGTCTACCGCGAGTTACCGGTAAATACTGCTAGTTACTGTAAATTCTCCTATAATACCGCAAGCAAAATAATAGTATCCAGAATACCGCAAGGTGGAGCTAATAAAGCGAGGGCAGGAGTGGATCGCAGAAGGCATAATCAGCAAATTAGGAAAACAAAGAACAGGACAGGTGAGACGTTTATCCAGAGAGCGAGTGATCAGAAAAAGGAACAGTTGTTACGCCCAGGTTTTACGCTCTCTCTCTGCTGAATGAATAAAAGCATTTTATTAAAAACGTGTTAGCGTTTGTCTGGGTATTTACTTTGTAATCTGTGGTTTACATCTACTGTATTGTTTTGAGATGCCAGTTTTAAAGGTGATATGTAAAATAAAGTTTTTTATTAATGTTATAGAGAAACATGATCAGATTTTCCCTGGTTCAGAAAAAAGACAATTAAAATCTGTAATCTTTCCACTTGTATGTCATCGGAAAATAGAAGAAGTTTCTGCTTTGGGTAAGGATGGTATCAAAAAGTAATCTAAGTGGTGAGAAAGCTGTGCTCCTCAAAGCGCTTTACAGAATAAAAACAATAACAACAATAGTGTTAGGCTGGGCAAACGATTTTTTTATAGAAATACAAAATGAGATATAATGATGTGTTCCGGCTAAGACATTAACGAGCACAACCCCCCTCTCTGCGGGAGTGCTGGCTGTGACGAATTAAACCGGTTTCACAGGTACAGATGCAGCCATTAAAAATGGGTGAGGTATTTCGCGGCATACCCCGGTGGGTGTGTCGTGGTATCACGCGGTATCACGCAGTGTAACGTGGTTAATCGCGCGTCATTTGACGCTCTGCCAGAAACTATCCGGCGTCGCCTTGTAAAACCGCCAGGGGGAGCTTAACCTCTCATGTACAGCATTTAAGCCTTTAATTTTGAACTGTGTATTACAGCAAGTTAATCATCAGTCATTAAAATGTTGGTATATTTTATGAAAGCAAGATTGCTCAGTTGGACAAAAGTACGCAACCTACCTTTATCAGAAATATTTATGCATCAAAGCCTTTACTGAAGATATTAGTAATAGTATTAATAATGGATGACTTTGGACAAGCTGTATACTCAAAGTATAATTTCTTTAGCACATTTGTACAAGCACTTGGAATCTGTCCAAGCCATACTTTCAGGCATTTTGTTTTACTTCAACGGGCATTCAACGGGCATAAAAACTTCCTTGCTTTTAACAGGGCGTTTCATAATTTCTAACTACGAAAATGATTTAAAATGCGACACTTATCATTCAACTAGAGCTTAAAATATCACAAGGATCCTCAAGAGCACAGCAAAGAGTGTATTAAAAGACACTTGTATTTATCAACACTTTCTTTTCCATATACCAGATTTTATGGAACCACTTCAGAGGGGTGTCAGCCAGTCAGATTCCAGGAATCGGCACTTTAAAGGAAAAATAAACACCGGTATTCCATTTCTCCCTAACGATTTTAAGCATCGAAGTATTTAACTAGCATGTGAAATAGCGTGTGAAAAAGTGGTAGTTTTAAGTTTTTCTGCTAATGTAATATGGAGTCGATATTACAGTAATATGGAATAGCGATATTATGGACAATCAATTGACTTTTATATTTCAAAATATCGCAACATGATCGATTCTAAGTCATTTTTGAAAGCAATGAATAGTCACCTTCTTCCCTTTAAAAGCTAGCAAGACAGGTTTCGATTCACATTAGCTGGCGAGCCTTGTTAAAAAAACTAATGATAATGTAACATGCCACCGTTTGTTCATGAACAAAGTTATACTGAGATTTCCTTAGATACGCGATTAAAAAATAAATAAATAAAAATTTGAATCTCCTGCGGAACACATATTATCTTATTTGCCTTGAGTCCTGTCTACAGTATCTCTGTCCCCCTACCCCCCTCTCTCCCTCAATTCAATTCAAATCAAGGTGTTTTATTTGCATGACAGATGGGTACAATTCTTGTTGGGAATGTATACTTTGATATCTACACCCGGCGCGGCACTGAGGGAGCGTCTGCATTTATAACTTGGTTTTTAAAATTAGTCAAGCAATATGAAGCATCTCCTTTTACTTTTAAGTCCCTTAAATACATTGAGCACAGCTTTCTCACCACTTAAGATTGCTTTTCGATACCATCCTTACACAAAGCAGAAACTTTCCGATGACTCACAGTACAAGTGGAAAGATTACAGATTTTAATCGTCTTTAATATTATATGTTATACGTTTTAGGAACGTTTCATCTAAACAAACACCACAAAACTATTCTCGATTGTATTTCTGAATGTTATGTTACACCTGCAGTAGTTCACTGTTTTAAATACATCGAATTAAGAAAGTTATGTGTAGCACTTTAGATCTTTTTTTCTGAACCAGGGAAAATCTGCTCATGTTTCTCTATAACAATAATAAAAAACTTTATTTTACATATCACCTTTAAAAGTGGTAGTACCTTTTTTAGTACTATATTTTTGTATTATATTCCCTATTAATCAAACTCTAAGAGTATGTATCGGCTTGTCAGTCAGGTCTTTTTTCTCTATTTCAATTGTCGTTTACACATGCACGACTTTAAAAGCTAGCAAGACAGGTTTCGATTAACATTAGCTGGCGAGCCTTGATAAAAAAACTAATGATAATGTAACATGCCACTGTTTGTTCATGAACAAAATTATACTGAGATTTCCTTAGATACGCGATTAAAAAATAAATAAATAAAAATTTGAATCTCCTGCGGAACACATTCCATAAGAATCAGCGGTTCTACAGTATATATCGCCTTTAAAGGTGGCTTCTCAAAACGCTTTACGGGATAAAAACAACCAAAACAGCAGCAACAACAATATTGTATTTCATTGCACTTTGAAAACCAAGTAATAACTTAACTATACAGTACGTGCAAACGTTTCGTATGTTGCTGTCGTGAATGCCTGCGTACCCATAAGTATCTTATTTGCCTTGAGTCCTGTCTACACTATCTCTGTCCCCCTACCCCTCTCTCTCCCTCAATTCAATTCAATTCAAGGTGTTTTATTTGCATGACAGATGGGTACAATTCTTGTTGGGAATGTATACTTTGATATCTACACCCGGCGCGGCACTGAGGGAGCGTCTGCATTTATAATTTAGTTTTTAAAATTAGTCAAGCAATATGAAGCATCTCCTTTTACTTTTAAGTCCCTTAAATACATTGAGCACAGCTTTCTCACCATCCTTACACAAAGCAGAAACTGTCCGATGACTCACAGTACAAGTGGAAAGATTACATATTTTAATCGTCTTTAATTTTGTCTTTAATTTTGCCTGTGGAGTGTATCTTATTAAGCTCTAAATTGCATTTTGAGCGCGGTTTTTGACTTTTTTTAAATTGCATTTTGGGCGTGGACAGCACATACAAGGGTTAATGAACTGCGCCAAGAAATTTAAAATAGTATTCTTTAGGTGTGAGGGTAGGAGAGGACCGCAGCAGGCATAATCAGCAAACCAGGAAAACAAAGAACAGGACAGGTGAGATATGTATCCAGAAAGCGAGTGATCAGAAAAAGGAAATGGTGTTACGCCCAGGTTTTTGACCCAATTGTTTTAACTTGCTAATGCATCAGACACATTTCCTGGCATATTGTGTTTTAAATAAAATAGGAGTGTCTTTCCCTGGCATTAGCTCATCGGTATGGTTTAAGTTTTATCTGTACCATACCATACAGTATATAGGTACAGAATTCAAGCTGCACCACTGTATCGCTTTGGTAAGGGGACGGACAATGACTAAAATCACGAAGACTCTCTCACACCAAATAATGAAGATGAAAAGAAACGGGAAGTCAACACGGGACATTGTACAGCAGTTGGCTTTGATGGACATCTTCGTTTCTGAAAGCACAGTGAGACGGCATTATAAAGGGGAGAGGAGGCAAAGATAATCTAAACCGAAGACGATTCAAAGGTAAATACATTTCTAAAAATACCTTTCTTGCATGTAAATAAAACTACGCACATTATTTTTAAAACTAACTGCTGATCTATTTTTTTTTCAAGTCCTATTGTGCGAGCTATCGACAAACTGACCGATGAAAATGATGAGCTACCGGCGATGCAAGTCCAAAGACGGCTATGGGCTGACCTCGGTGCGAATATAAGCCCGACATCGATAAGAAGAGTACGCAGGAGGCTTGGATGGAGATACAGAAAAACCAACACATGCCCCATGATAAGGCTAAAAAACAAAGAGGAAAGACTCAAACAAGCGCTCCAAATGGATTGAACAGGGGGAGGCATTTCAGGATGTACTTTTACCGACGAAACAACAGTGGCTCTGGAACAGTTTTCAACAATGGCATTTTGCAAAAAGGGGAGACATGTGGACAAGCCAAAGCCCAAACATCCACTGAAGGTTCACATCTGGGGGGGTATATCTAGAAGAGGCCCGGGACCACTTCTAATTTTCGAAGGAATTATGGACCGTGTATTCTTCGAGGAAGTCGTGGTCACACAGCATGCTGCCCCATATATCAGGGAACAGTTTGGATCAAGGCACCGCCTCTTTCAAGACAACGATCCGAAACACACAGCAGCAAGGGCGAGGCTTATAGCAGAAGGAGTGAACTGGGTGAAAACTCCAGCCGAATCCCCAGATCTAAATCCGATAAAAATGGTTTGGCATTTGTTGAAAGACTACGTTCGGAAAACCGCTAACCCCGTCACAAAGCAGGAACTGATGCGACCTATAAATTCTGGGAGGAAGAACTGACTGAACAAAATTGTAACAATTTTATTAACAGGCTGTTTCGTGTTCTTCCTAGGATTCTTGACCGGGGCGGCGGACATTCAGGAATGTAAGTCTGAGAAAGACAGTCTCACGTTTGTGGACAGTCTGTCCACAAACAAAACATGTAAAAAAAATGTAAAAAACAATTACTTTTTGTCAATGAAAACCGGTGTGTTTGTCTCTCTCTGCTGGATGTCCCTCTCACAAACTGCTGAATGAATAAAATAATTTTATTGAAAACGCGTTTGCGATTGTCTGGTACAGTATTTACCTTGGTCCCTTTTAACTGTTTTTACGGTCTACAGTATTGCTTTGAGACGCCACTTTTAAAGGTGATATGCAAAATAAAGTTTTTTATTATTATAGAGAAACATGATCAGATTTTCCCTGGTTCAGAAAAAAGATGATTAAAATCTGTAATCTTTGCACTTGTATGTTATCGGAAAATACAATCAGTTTCTGGTTTGTGCAAGGATGGTGTGGCGCTCCTCAAAGCGCTTTACAGGATAAAAACAATAACAACAATAGTGGCTGGGCAAACGATTTTTTTTATCGAAATACAAAATGAGATACTGTACAATGATGTGCATGAACAAAGGTATACTGCAATTTTCCTTAGATACGCGATTAATGCTTCGTAGGAGGAGGCGCTCTTTTCCTCTAGTCTAACAGTCTGTCCACAAACAAAACATTCCTGTTAGACAAGAGGAATTGAAAAAAAACAATTTTGTCAATGAAAACTGGTGTGTGTGTTTCTCTCTGCTGGATGTCCCTCTTACAAACTGCTGAATGAATAAAATAATTTTACTGAAAACGCGTTTGCGATTGTCTGGTATTTAGTTTGGTCCCTTTTAACTGTTTTTCGATCTACTGTATTGCTTTGAGATGCCACTTTTAAAGGCGATAAAGTTTTTTATTATTGTTATAGAGAAACATGATCAGATTTTCCTTGGTTCAGAAAAAAAAGATCTAAAGTGCTACACATAACTTTCTTAATTCGGTGTATTTAAAACAGTGAACTACTGCAGGTATAACATAACATTCAGAAATACAATCGAGAATAGTTTTGTGGTGTTTGTTTAGATGAAATGTTCCTAAAACGTACAATGTAATAAAATTAAAGACGATTAAAATCTGTAATCTTTCCACTTGTACTGTGAGTCATCGGAAAGTTTCTGCTTTGTGTAAGGATGGTATCGAAAAGCAATCTTAAGTGGTGAGAAAGCTGTGCTCAATGTATTTAAGGGACTTAAAAGTAAAAGGAGATGCTTCATATTGCTTGACTAATTTTAAAAACCAAGTTATAAATGCAGACGCTCCCTCAGTGCCGCGCCAGGTGTAGATATCAAAGTATACATTCCCAACAAGAATTGTACCCATCTGTCATGCAAATAAAACACCTTGAATTGAATTGAATTGAGGGAGAGAGGGGGGTAGGGGGACAGAGATACTGTAGACAGGACTCAAGGCAAATAAGATAATATGTGTTCTGCAGGAGATTCAAATTTTTATTTATTTATTTTTTAATCGCGTATCTAAGGAAATCTCAGTATAACTTTGTTCATGAACAAACAGTGGCATGTTACATTATCATTAGTTTTTTTAACAAGGCTCGCCAGCTAATGTGAATCGAAACCTGTCTTGCTAGCTTTTAAAGGGAAGAAGGTGACTATTCATTGTTATCAAAAATGACTTAGAATTGATCATGTTGCGATATTTTGAAATATAAAAGTCAATTGATTGTCCATAATATCGCTATTCTATTTTTTCGAAGAAATGTTTGTTAAAAGAAAAGTCCAGCACCAACTGGATTCGAACACACAACCTGTGCGTTGATAGTCACGCACCTAGACCAGTAGGCTACAAGACACCTCGCATAAACAGGGAGGTGAAACAGCCCTACACAGCCCTGTTGCAGGACACGAATATAATCATACCGTTATTAAATTCTTTAGATACGCGATTCCATATTATATTCCCTATTAATCAAATTCTAAAAGTATGCTTGTTGGTATCACGTTAGTTAAAGACTTCGATGCTTAGAATGTTTAGGTAGAAATGGAATACTGGTGTGTATTTTTTTCTTTAAAGTACCAAGACCAGCTATATACTGTATGTTTATGTTCCAAAATTAATATCGTTTATGACCTTCAGATGCGTTATGCTCCTCTTCTTTTTATGCTCAGCTACTAAAATTTCCCTTTAGTGGTAAAATTCCATATAAATATTCAAAACTAAGCAGATTGAAATGTGCACAGTAAAGACATTAAATGATTAAATCTTTTCACTACCAACCAATGCACCACAAGTGCTCCTGTCGGTCATTTTGGCCAGCCAATCACTTGCCCTGCGGTGCCCTGCGGGTTGGTTACTGTACCGCGGGTTTTTACCGCTCATTTTGAATGGCTGCATCCATACGAAAATTATTTAAACTGCGACACTTATCATTCATTCCATTCCATTCCATTTTCAGTCTTCCATTTCTCCCTAAACATGCAAGCTGTCTTGTAGCCTACTGGTCTAGGTGCGTGACTACCAACTGGCAGGTTGTGTGCTTGAATCCAGCTGGCGCTGGACTTTTCTTTTAACAAACATTTCTTCGAAAAAATAGAATAGCGATATTATGGACAATCAATTGACTTTTATATTTCAAACTATCGCAACATGATCGATATTTGCGATATTTTGAACATATTTTCCCTTCTGACAGCGGTTCCTGCTTCTAGTGTGTGTGTGTGTGTGTGCAACAGAGTAAAGAGAAATGGAGGCTGGACAGTATGCGTTACAATATAAACATTTATATTGATTTTAAATCGTGTTCTGATTTAAATCGCAAACGCGTGTTTAATTATGTGTTTTTTAATCATAATCAGGCTAATGCATTTCTACATTTTCTGTATGAACCAGCTTAGAGGTTCATACAGAAAGACAGCTTGTGTTTAAATTGAGTGTAAGGTAATTTATGCTTCTAAAGTCATGGTCAGCATTTATTATTGTACTGCGCTGTAAACTTTTTCTGTGCCTAGTCACATTATTTTATAGCGTTTTTATTGCGTTATTAAATCCGGTGGCGCTGTGTGTTAGTTTCCTGACTCCCATGTCACATGGTCTGTGATTGAATCCCATGGAACTATGACTTTATTTTTAAACAAACATTTCTTTGAAAAAATGAAACATTTCCCTTGGTCAGAGATTAAATAAAACCTCACTCGCACCAAACAAATTTATATTTCTAAATATCACAAAATACGTTCATTGTCTTCCAATCGAGTCGAGTTGACCTTGGAAGCCTGCCACACCCGGACTGTTAAACCAACGCATTAGCACGTCAAAGCCCATTGAGGGTATTGAGCCAGTATTGGCTTTAGTATTCCCCCCCTCTCTCCTCAATTCAATTCAATTCAAGGTGTTTTATTTACATGACAGATGGGTACAAGCAGTGTTGGGTATGTATATTGTAACGCTTACAGCAGACAGGCACTGTGTAAGAGCCGGCGCACCAGAGCAGCGCACCGAGGGAGCGTCTGCATTTATAACTTAGTTTTTAAAATTAGTCAAGGAATATGAAGCATCTCCTTTTACTTTTAAGTCCAACGCGTGTGAAGTCCATAAACAATATTAATTTTGGAACTTAAACATACAGTATATGGCTGGTCTCGGTACTTTAAAGAAAACATACACACCAGTATTCCATTTCTCCCTAAACATTTTAAGCATTGAAGTCTTTAACTAACGCGATACTGGAGTCAACAAGCATACTTTTAGAATTTGATTAAAAGGTAATATAATATGGAATCGCGTATCTCAAGAAATTAATAACGATATAATTATATTCATGTTGCAAAAGAACTGCAACGGACATAAAAACTCCCTTGCTTTTAACAGAGCGTTCCATAATTTCTAACTACGAAAATGCCAGGTGAAAGGATTTGTAAACATATTTTGTTAAAGTAAGTCAGTTTTTTCCGCAACACATAAAAGACATTTTCCCAAGAAAGTTTAGACTTTGTCACTAATGAAACCACTAAATAAAGACAAATATAGAAATCTTAAGATTTGTTTTATTTAATATTGGTAGCAGGATGAACTGTCAGAGTGTATATTTTGTTGCAGAGTTGCTGCAAGATGTTAACAGTGAAAAAGGTATTTAGAAATGAGTTATTTCAAGATGAAAATTTTCAGAATAATTGCAAATCTAGCAGGATAGAGAAAGCACAGAAAACTGGCAGTTAGATTGATCAGATTAGTATGAAAAGTAATTTAGCAAAGGGAATGAGAAGAGTGACAAACTAGTATACTTTAGATCTTTTTTTCTGAACCAGGGAAAATCTGATCATGTTTCCCTATAACAATAATAAAATACTTTATTTGATATATCACCATTAAAGGTGGCATCCCAAAGCAATACAGTAGATGTAAAAACAGATAAAAGGACCACAGATTACAAAGTAAATGCATATAAGAAAGACAAGCAGTTAGAGGTGCTACCAAAATTAGAAAATGAAGCAGATACAGACACTAAGTCTTCTGAAAAGAAAGGTTCTGAGGTTAGATTTAAACTGGCCCTGGTGTGTGTGTGTTTGTGTCTGTCTGTCCTGTGATGGACTGGCGCTATGTCCAGGGTGTATTCTGCCTTGTGTCCGTCGCTTACTGGGATAGGCTCCAAATCCTCTGTACTGGATAAAGAGATTAGAAATGGATGGAAGTAAAGGCACTGTGTGGATGGAACTTTACACAGTGTTAGAAACCCACTATGAATAAGTGATTTATGAGCAATCTAATTTCTTGTTCGTTTAAAACAGTGAAATGTCAGCTGCAAAAGATCGCACCAGAAACAGCACTCTCTCTGCCTGTCACAGACGTTCAGGAAAGGCTGAATGAAGTCATGTCAAGTACAGTAATTCGGTGATCAATAATAACAGTTGTAGGACAGTATATAAGGAAGATAAGGATTTTGAAGTTGACTCGAAATCTGATAGGTAACCAGTGCAAGGACTTGAAAACAGGTGTAATGCATCCCTGATAGGATTCTTGCTGTCATATTCTGAACATATTGAAGATTGCTCAGTGTGGATTTAATTTCCCTAGTGAACAGGATGTGCATTTATTAATTCTAGAAAAAAAGCCTTTCTTGATTTCTCTAGTTCTTAGTTTCTCTAGTTCCCTTTAAAATAAACTATTATTCCACAATGCAGAGTATTACATGGCCAGTATTTACACATGATATTTGTGATTTAAAGAAATTAACACAAGAAGCTTTTGGAGATTTAAGTGTTGGCTGAGTTATTGCAAGATAAAAGACTAGAGATGTTGGCAAGAAGAAGATAATTTGGGGAAAGCTGAGGAATACACTTATAACAAGAACACTTCCTAATGGGGTTAGGCATACTTTTGATGAAGATGATGAAGTTAACAGACTATATGTTTACATAGATACTGAAATAAGGATTGTATTTTAGATTATGTGTAGTTGCTGGCATTGAACTGTGTGTTGGATGCACATGAATTGAAGGAATGGGCAAACATAGCTGATGCGGATCCACAGAGCCAGCATATTAAGATGTTTATAATTAGAGGCAATTTGTTTAAATAACTAGGTATGGATACTGATGTGCAAGAGAGGTGGAAAGGCTGTTTCCTTAAGCCAGCACTATAAAATATTTTATTCTCAGTGAGATGCTGCCATTTCATAGTGGGTTTCTTACACTGTGTATAGTTCCATCCACACAGTGCCTTTACTTCCATCCATTTCTAATCTCTTTATCCAGTACAGAGGATTTGGAGCCTATCCCAGTAAACAACGGACACAAGGCAGAATACACCCTGGACATAGCGCCAGTCCATCACAGGACAGACAGACACAAACACACACACACCAGGGTCAGTTTTCCCATAAACCAATTAACTTACCAGTATGTTTTGGAGTGCGAGAGGGAGTCATATCACACATATGGAGAAAAACCATGTAACCCAGAGAGAACATGTAAACCCCACACACACAAGATGGCAGGAATTGAACCTAGGACCCCAGTGCTGCAAGATAGCAATGCTAACCACTTTGCCACCATTATAAATGGATGGATATCTTAGTTATCTTTCTAGTTCACAGGTTTGCATGCATAATTTAATTTTGAAAGCCACTGAGACATCAGGTACTACTGTTGTATTTATGAAAAAGAAACAAAACAAAAAACATACTAACAACTGTGCCATCCTACTCCTTAGTTAATACATTTTATGATTCATAAACAGTTAACATTGTTAGCAAAATATTTTGAATTATATTTAACCCTATTTTTTCTTTAGTTTTGTATTTAACTTATTATATGATAGTCAGACTTAATGTATATTTGAACAATGAAAATATATTTTTACAAGATTTTACATTAAGCCCTTAAAATTAATATGGTTAATAACAGTAAACTGTAACATGCTGTAACAAGATCGGTTAAACTGCGAAGAAAATGCTTTCAGAGAAAATGTTTCAGGTGTGAAGAACATAGATCTCCAATGCAATTTCAACCAAACCTGTTCCCACACACCCTGCCCCCACTACCATTAGAATATACACAAAGCACTCAAATCTTTCGAGCTAATGATCAGGTGACCCGAGAGAGAGCGAGAGAAACACCAAGGGGTGCGGAACCAGGGAACTATTTACAGACTGTCTGCCCGTTTCACTGTTACCTGGATACCTCTTTATTTAGAACTCACTAACACTGATTTTTAGTTTAGAAGGATTCAAGTAGGGTTTTAGATGAAAGGCAGTGACCTTAATTAAGCCCAAATCATAATTGAACCCATTCAGAGCCTACATTACATTTTAGCGTTTCATTCTGAGCAGAAGACCCTCACACCTGAAGAAGGGGGAGCTGTCTTTCGCTGGAAATCTTGCCTGCTTCTACTTTACAACTGGAGTGCTGGCTGTGACGAATTAAACCGGTTTCACAGGTTTCAATCACAGACCATGTGACATGGGAGTCAGGAAACTAACACACAGCGCCACTGGATTTGATAACGCTATAAAAATGCTATAAAATAATGTGACTTGGCACAGAACAAGTTTACAGCACAGTACAATAATAAATGCTGACCATGACTTTAGAAGCATAAGTTGGCTTACACTCAGTTTAAACACAAGCTGTCTTTAGCCCTCTAAGCTGGTTCATACAGAAATGTAGAGATCCAGGCTCAGAACACACAGCTTCATTAGCGAATACATATGCAGGACAACTAGAGAAGACGTTTTACAGAGGATGGATTTTTAGAAACATCCCATCAGTGACATCACTGAAGTCAACTCCTAGGTACTGTAACTGTCGTGTGGATAGTTTCACAAGAATCAGACAAAGGTTTAAGCATCGCTTGTTCTAGATAAAACTGCAAAAAAAAACAAAACAACAACCCATAATGTACTTCTTTGCGGCTCTGTTTGCCCAAATCATATATTCACAACGTGAAATCTAGAAAATAATATTACGTAACCAAAATCCGCAATATTGAAACAGAACCTGTGTAATTGTTGGTAGATGATGTACTCGTAACATTTTTACAAGACGAACTACAACATTTAAAAAATGACTTGTATGTACTTGATATCTCTAATCAATCCACGGGTCCCAGCACAAAACGAAAGTAAAACGCATACCGTTTCGCGCTTCTTATTAGTTTCTCAAAAGTTATTTGACCGTATGAAATGCATAATATAAACCTAGAAACATATACGTGAGCAGTACTTAAGCACTGTAGTAACGGTGTTAAGACATACCTCTCAAATACTGTAAATTAAGTTAAAAATATCTCAAGACCGATTCTTGTCATAATGAAACCATGTTTCGTGTATGTTTTCTTTAAAGTACCGAGACCAGCCATATACTGTATGTTTATGTTCCAAAATTAATATAGTTTATGGCCTTCACACGCGTTGCAGTATGCTCCTATTCTTTTTATGCTCAGCTACTAAGATTTCCCTTCAGTGGTAAAATTCCATATAAATATTAAATACTACAACGGGCACAGTAAAGACATTTAAATCTTTCTACGACTGACCAACCAATCATGTACCGCAGTATGACGCATTATGAAGCAGCCAAATGCCCGTAGTACGTGTTTGTGCCGCTCACTTTGAATGGCTACATCTGTATGGTTTGGTTTCACTTTGTGGCATCAAACAACTGGAGATTGTTGGTTTAAAACACCAAAAGATCAGGGTTTGATTCCAGTCAATGTCCAAGTTGTACATTTTGTTTACATTGTTACATTACATAACAATTATTTGCAGTGTAATGGAAAATGAAACACATTTAGTTTTTAACTGAAGTCAATCAAGCAGGGTGACTCAGTAGTAGAGTTCTCAGTGTGCCTTGCCAGTTGCCTGGGTTCAATTCCCAGCCAAAGTTCAAGTTGTGTGTTTAACAAAATTGTGATAATTAAAACTTTTTCTCTATTGTCATTTTTATTAATTTTATATATCATACTGTGTTAAATATTAAAATAATATTAATATAAATAGCAATAATATGGATGGACCTATATAAAACTTGAAAACATATAAACAACCCGAAACTCCCCATATGTCATTGAAGGTGTTTTTATCATGTAAATTGACCCACAGGCACATTATTCCAATGACCTACTGGCTGAACTGTAGGCCAGGTATCTATACAGAGTCTGTTACTAATTATCAAGAAAAAGGGGCAACTACGTGAAAAAGAAAAATGAAAAATAAATATACTGTATATATAAAATATTAGAGCTTTTAATTATAAAACAAGTATCAGGATATTTTTTTAATGAATTATAGAAATCATTACATAATGTTTCATGCAAATGCGTTAATCTTTTTTTCAATTATGCTACCTACACCCCTTTGGAAATGGACCAAAAAAATAGTTCACTTAAATATGAATAAACACTGTAAATGTTTACAGTGAAAACACATTGTAATGTATTTTTTATGTATTAAATTATCAGTTTATATACAGGTAGTTATATTCATTACACAATTAATTTTAAAATAAAGTGTTTTATCATTTGTAAGCTACTCTGAGTTAGTGTGCTACTACAGGCTGTTTTTTTTTCCTTCATGGTACCAGGACACAAAGCTAACAGTCTTGGTTGAAGATTAAGTTAAAGCATGTTCATGTTGCTACAGTAAAAATCACAGCTCACATACTTTTGTCCTAGCATGAACCTCGATAGTTAATGTTAATGTGGAAGCTCACAGTACAAAAAACTCATTTATTGATTTGTGAAGCAAAAACCAAAAGAGTAATAATTGAAGTACCTCCAGATCCCTCTGTTTCTGTTAATTTATTGAATCATTTGTAGCTTATCCCGTTCTTCAAGTTTAACTAAACAACTAAACAGTTAATTTAATGTGCAAATGTGTATTGATGCTTGTTAGGTATGATGATGGTCAGATAAAGTATAACTCACACTACAGCATGACCTGTTTTGAATTTCATCTGTAGCACATCTCCTTAAAATTGCTGCTCCACCTCTCCCGAGCAAACTGCAAACTGATCAAATGCCATGTAACTTGTCCTTCAGAGAGTAAAAATAAAATTGCAGCCCATACCCCTCTAATTGCGAGGAGACAAAGCAACTGTGCTGTCCATGTGTCAAACTCATTCGTCACTCTAAACGACAGCAAGTGACCAAGATAAAGACTTTAATTCAGAAAATGTTTATGAAGAAGGTGGAATACTGTTATCCACTTTTTTATTTTATTTTTAGCAACCACTGCCAGCTATATACAGAATGTATCATATATTTATATTTATAGACTCATACAGTTTATGACATTCAGAGACTTTATACTTTATTTTTTTCTTTATCCTTTATGATTAGTGAAGAGATGCACTAATGAGTTAATACACATTGAATTCTGATAAAAAAATAAGATGTACTGTATGTGGCAGTTTTACAGAGTAGTCCAGTCAGATTATTTGAAAAAGAAATTACACTCAATGCTATTAAATACACATTGTGTTCAAATTTACAAGTTGAACATAGGTTTGAAAAAAATGTAGAAATATGTATTTGTTTACCTGAAATCCAAGATTTCACAGCCCTTATATTCATTTTTCAGAGAACTCTGTGCATATACAGAAGAAATCTAAAATATAAAAGACATTTAATTTTGTTTATGTTGAGTTCCATATTCCATAAGATACGTTAGAAAAATAATATTTTTAAACAATTAAAAATAATATTTTTTTATAAAATACAGATACTGTATCCTCGTGTCTTTACACCTAGAGTCTCCCTAAATGGCCTTTAAAGCTTAGTTTTATCTAAACAGCTGCAAATGTTTAGTGAACTTACAGTATTGTTTTATCTGAATGCTATGAGGTACTCATCCACAGCTCACACCCATACAGACAGCTCCAGTAGAAAAATGAAGTTAATCCTGAAAGGTGTGTTTGTAGCAAATGTGCCATTCAGTCATTTAATCAAATTCTACAACATTTCTGTCATTAAAATGATAAATGTGGAGTAAAATATTGCAAAACATAGTAAAACACAGGGAGTTATGGTAGGCAAATACAAACTGTCAGACATCATTGCAAAGTAAATGTAACGTTAATGTACAGATACAGCCATTCAAAATGCATGGTAAAACCCTATACCACGCAGTATCTACAGTTTACCGTGATATACAGATGCAGCCATTCAAAACAAGCGGGCGATACTGCATTATAATGCGGTGCGCTTGTTGCGGTATTACTCAAGTTACCGTATAATACCATATTAATACCGTATATTCTCACATAATAACGCAAGTAAAATAATAGTATCTGGAATTTCCACAAGGTGGAGCTAATAAAACTCAACCTCTCGTGTTTGAGCTGTCGCCATCAAAGTCTATACCAAAGACTAAAGACACAGCATTTCGTTGATCCAATCACGCATTTGTTTCCAATCATGCAAAGTACAGTCATTTTTGAGAATCTCAGATTCACCATGCCTTTCACATGTTCATAAAAGATATTGATTTAGGAACATAAACATATTACTGTATGCAAACTGTACTGTATACAGTATGTATATGTATATTTAATGCCTTTACTGTGCACGTTTTAGTATTGAATATTTATATGGAATTTTACCACTAAAGGGAAATTTTAGTAGCTGAGCATAAAAAGAATAGGAGCATAACGTGTGTGAAGGCCATAAACGATATTAATTTTGGAACTTAAACATAGAATATACAGATGCAGCCATTCAAAATGCGCGGTAAAAACCCGCGGTACAGTAACCTACCCACAAGCCACCGCGGGGCACCGGAGGGCACCGCAGGGCAAGTGATTGGCTGGCCAAAATGACCGACAGGGGCACTCGTGGTGCATTGGTTGGTAGTGCAAAGATTTAATCATTTAATGTCTTTACTGTGCACATTTTAATCCGCTTAGTTTTGAATATTTATATGGATTTTACCACTAAAGGGAAATTTTAGTAGCTGAGCATAAAAAGAAGAGGAGCATAACGCATCTGAAGGTCATAAACGATATTAATTTAGGAACATAAACATTACTGTATGTATGTAAACTGTACTGTGTATGGCTGGTCTTGGTAGTTTAAAGAAAAAATACACACCAGTCTTCCATTTCTCCCTAAACATTTTAAGCATGAAAGTTTTATGAAACGGTACCCAAATATGCGATTGCTGTATAGAATGAATTTTAATTTAAAAAAATTATTTAACACGAACATTAAGCTGTTTACATCTTCCGCCTGAGAACAGTCACCCGTTGCTACCCAACGCAGAAACACAGCCACTAACTAGCAAAGAGTGGACATTAGCTACCCATTATGATAAAGAAATAAAGGATTATTTTGTTTATTTCTTTTGCACATTTATTTGAACATTTCCATCGATTGTACAAGCACTTGGAAACTGTCCAATCCCTAGTTCATCAGGCATTTTACCGGTCTGGCGCCGGTCTGTGTCTTCCAGGATATAATGCCAGCGAACTCTTGTTTTTATGTCCACTATAACAGACAATCTCCTTTGCTTTTAACCGAGCGTTTAATAATTTCCTAAAATGAAAATGATTTACTTTATTTCCCTCACGGGATCAATAAAAGTATCTATCATCTATCTACATAAACTATCGGACACAATTCTAGGTCTCCCTATACCAGAGATTATGGTAGGGCTTCAGAATGGTGATTGGCTGACACCATCTGACACCCCTCTGATTGGAGAAAAAAGACGTGCTGGTTTGCTATACATACTGTACCAGGAAGAGGATTTCTTTCTATTCAAAACGTGTATTTTAAAAGTTTAAGAAGTAAAAACCTTACAGCGTACACAGATTTCTAAACTGATCAGGATCATTATCTTTGTCTTATGCATAATAATGTTCACCGCTCTGTCCAGCAAATTAATAATAAACTTTATTTTATATAGTGTTTTAAACAAATAAGTAATTAGATTGCTCATAAACCTAATCACTATCTTTTTCTTTTTATTTAGGCTCAGATTTCAACTATAGATCGTATTATTAATAACCATAATAACAACCAACCAACAAAAACAACCATATAAACATAATACCAACCCAAAACATAGATAACAACCACAATACAAAATCAAATAATCAAACCATTTTACTCTCGCAAAGTCCTCCAATTATCATAATCCCGCCCCTTATGCAAAACCAAACCTTCCTCCCATCCCAGTTTATCCTGTTTATCATAAACAAAATCCACCTCAATTTTCAACATAAAGCATTACACAAAATCAATACCTCAACAACGATAATTCACAAACAGCCAGAACATGTAACTACACACTCCCAAACAGACTTAATTTCCATAGCCCCGCCCCTTATGCAAAACATCCCTCCCCTGTTCTCTCTCTCCCCTGGCGGTTGTAATTGTTTTTATTTTCAAATAAATTTTAGCAAAGTCATGTATTTTAAAAATCTTAAGATTTTTCTATTTATCTCTTTATTTAGTGGTTTCATTAGTGACAAAGGCTAAACTTTCTTGGAAAAATGTCTTTTATGTAAACCATGTTTGCTATTAATTCATTCAGGGCTAAAATATGTTCATTGTCTTCTAATGAAAGAAGGGTTCCTTTCGCCGTAGTCGGGAGCCTAGCCTTTAACTAGTAAGTACTGTACTTACTGGGTTTTTGAGGGGGGGGTGTCTTTCGCTGGAAATCTCGCCTCCTACTTTGAAAATACCCGTGAAACCGGTTCAATTCGTCACAGCCAGCACTCCTGCAGAGAGGGGGGTTGTACTTGCAGTGTATACAGTACACGCGTTATGCTCTTCGTTAATGTCTGTGAAGTTTTATTTAATCTCTGAGCCATACTGATTCTTCTGGAAGCCAGTTTCCGCCAGGGAGTAAAAAAAAAAAACACACTATGGTATTCTCTCCAATGCAGTGCAGTTAAAAACATACCTCTGATGCTGCTCCTAAATGAATATCGTTTATGACCATCAGAAGCTTTATGCTCCTTTTCTTTTTTCCAGTGGATTGAACAGGGAGAGGCATTTCATGATGTACTTTTCACTGATGAAACAACAGTGGCTCTGGAACAGTTTTCAACCAAGTCGTTTTATAAAAAGGGGAGATATGTTCACGTTACTGAAGCTAAAAGTTTAGCCTTTGTCACTAATGTAACCACTAAATAAAGACATATAGAAATCCCTACGTTACAGACTGTATATGGCTGGTATTGGTAGTTTAAAGAAAAAATACACACCAGTATTCCACTTTCTCCCTAAACATTTTAAGCATCAGAGTCTTACATGTGGTTATTTCGTATGTACGTGCTCCTTCTGACCATGTTACTGTTTACTGTTACTGACCATATTAAGTTTAAGTGCCTGTGGGCACTTTTCCTGTCCGTGGGGGGTGGACCGTCTTTCATTAGAAGGTTAGTCTGTTCTACTCTGAGAATGCAGAGGGGGTGGAAAGTGCCCCCGGTCATTTAAATTAGTATTAAAATTCACACTGATTCCCTTGCGAAGATACGGACATAGGAATATTCGTGCGTGGTCAAAAAATGGCATAAAAACGACAAAGTGAAGGCTGTGAAAACATTCACAATGTACTTTATACACAAAGCAAATATACCCCCCCCCCCCCTCTCAATTCAATTCAAGCTGCTTTATTAGCATGACAGATGGGTACAATCAGTGTTGGGTATTTACTTTGCTTTGAGATGCCACTTTTAAAGGTGATATATAAAATCAAGGCTTTAACTTGCTTTAACTCCGCAAGTCTGAGTTCTTGTGTCTGTCCTATCCGAACCCGAAAGTATTACAATATGTATCTTTATAGCAGGTGGTGTACAGCTTTTTAGTATAGATTACACTTTTCTAAAATGTATTTAAAAAATAAAAACGATTACAATCTAATCTTTCCACGTTTGATCTATAAATCTAAACGGGGAGAAAGCTATGCTGAAAGTTTATTAAGATACTTAGAAGACAAAGATATCAATTTATGTTGCATTTGTCTGATTGTGAATCAAAAAACACATATATTTAAACCCGCATTTGCGATTTAAATCAAAACGTTATTTAAATCAATATAAATGTTTATATTGTAACGCCTAGGTGACTATTCATTGTTATTAAAATGACTTAAATTCGATCATGTTGTGATATTTAGAAATATAAATTTGTTTGGTGCGAGGGAGGTTTTATTTAATCTCATCACACAGCTGCCAGCGCACCTCACCGTGCCAGGCCACCACTGCATCACCCACCTGCCAGCGCACCTAACCGTGCCCGGCCACCACTGCATCACACAGCTGCCAGCGCACCTCACCGTGCCAGGCCACCACAGCGTCACACCACACAGCTGCCAGCGCACCTCACCGTGCCAGGCCACCACAGCGTCACACCACACAGCTGCCAGTGCACCTCTACATACCCGACCACCACTGCATCACACAGCTGCCAGCGCACCTCACCGTGCCATGCCACCAGCTGCGTCAAACCACACAGCTGCCAGCGCAACTCACCGTGCCCGGCCACCACTGCATCACACAGCTGCCAGCGCACCTCACCGTGCCAGGCCACCACAGCGTCACACCACACAGCTGCCAGCGCACCTCACCGTACCAGGCCACCACTGCGTCACACCACACAGCTGCCAGCGCACCTCACCGTGCCAGGCCACCACTGCATCACCCAGCTGCCAGCGCACCTCACCGTGCCAGGCCACCACTGCATCACACAGCTGCCAGCGCACCTCACCGTGCCAGGCCACCACTGCGTCACAACACACAGCTGCCAGTGCACCTCTACATACCCGACCACCACTGCATCACACAGCTGCCAGCGCACCTCACCGTGCCAGGCCACCACTGCGTCACATAGCTGCAAGCGCACCTCACCGTGCCAGGCCACCACTGCATCATACAGCTGCCAGGGCACCTCACCGTGTCAGGCCACCACTGCGTCACACATATTTCAGCGCCATATATTTCATGGATATTATGGAATATAATGGATGGATATCTTAGTTATCTTTCTAGTTCACAGGTTTGCATGCATAATTTAATTTTGAAAGCCACTGAGACATCAGGTACTACTGTTGTATTTATGAAAAAGAAACAAAACAAAAAACATACTAACAACTGTGCCATCCTACTCCTTAGCTAATACATTTTATTATTCATAAACAGTTAACATTGTTAGCAAAATATTTTGAATTATATTTAACCCTATTTTTTCTTTAGTTTTGTATTTAACTTATTATATGATAGTCAGACTTAATGTATATTTGAACAATGAAAATATATTTTTACAAGATTTTACATTAAGCACTATAAATTAATATGGTTAATAATAGTAAACTGTAACATGCTGTAACAAGATCGGTTAAACTGCGAAGAAAATGCTTTCAGAGAAAATGTTTCAGGTGTGAAGAACATAGATCTCTAATGCAATTTCAACCAAACCTGTTCCCACACACCCTGCCCCCACTACCATTAGAATATACACAAAGCACTCAAATCTTTCGAGCTAATGATCAGGTGACCCGAGAGAGAGCGAGAGAAACACCAAGGGGTGCGGAACCAGGGAACTATTTACATGGAAAACGGGCGATCTCCCCAGACTGTCCGCCCGTTTCACTGTTACCTGGATACCTCTTTATTTAGAACTCACTAACACTGATTTTTAGTTTAGAAGGATTCAAGTGGGGTTTTAGATGAAAGGCAGCGACCTTAATCAAGCCCAAATCACAATTGAACCCATTCAGAGCCTACATTACATTTTAGCGTTTCATTCTGAGCAGAAGACCCTCACACCTGAAGAAGGGGGAGGTGTTTTTCGCTGGAAATCTCGCCTGCTTCTACTTTACAACCGGAGTGCTGGCTGTGACGAATTAAACCGGTATTACAGGTTTCAATCACAGACCATGTGACATGGGAGTCAGGAAACTAACACAGCGCCACCGGATTTGATAACGCTATAAAAATGCTATAAAATAATGTGACTTGGCACAGAACAAGTTTACAGCACAGTACAAAAATGCTGACCATGACTTTAGAAGCATAAATTGCCTTACACTCAATTTAAACACAAGCTGTCTTTAGCCCTCTAAGCTGGTTCATACAGAAATGTAGAGATCCAGGCTCAGAACACACAGCTTCATTAGCGAATACATATGCAGGACAACTAGAGAAGACGTTTTACAGAGGATGGATTTTTAGAAACATCCCATCAGTGACATCACTGAAGTCAACTCCTAGGTACTGTAACTCTCGTGTGGATAGTTTCACAAGAATCAGACAAAGGTTTAAGCATCGCTTGTTCTAGATAAAACTGCAAAAAAAAAACAACAACCCATAATGTACTTCTTTGCGGCTCTGTTTGCCCAAATCATATATTCACAACGTGAAATCTAGAAAATAATATTACGTAACCAAAATCCGCAATATGGAAACAGAACCCGTGTAATTGTTGATAGATGATGTACTCGTAACATTTTTTCAAGACGAACTACAACATTTAAAAAATGACTTGTATGTACTTGATATCTCTAATCAATCCACGGGTCCCAGCACGAAACGAAACTAAAACGCATACCGTTTCGCGCTTCTTATTAGTTGCTCAAAAGTAATTTGACCGTATAAAATGCATAATATAAACCTAGAAACATATACGTGAGTAGTACTTAAGCACTGTAGTATCTGTGTTAAGACATACCTCTCAAATACTGTAAATCAAGTTAAAAATATCTCAAGACAGATTCTGGTCATAATGAAACCATGTTTCGTGTATGTTTTCTTTAAAGTACCGAGACCAGCCATATACTGTATGTTTATGTTCCAAAATTAATATCGTTTATGGCCTTCACACGCGTTGCAGTATGCTCCTATTCTTTTTATGCTCAGCTACTAAGATTTCCCTTCAGTGGTAAAATTAGATATGAATATTCAATACTTAAACGGGCACAGTTAAGACATTAAATATACATATACATACTGTATACAGTACAGTTTGCATACGGTAATATGTTTATGTTCCTAAATCAATCTCTTTTATGAGCATGTGTAAGGCATGGTGAATCGATTCTCAAAAATTACTGTACTTTGCATGATTGGAAAAAAATGCGTGATTGCGAAATGCTGTGGTGTTACTTTTACAAAGACGGTCAATGAAAAAAAGAATGTGGACCAGGGCAATACTTTGAGTTTACAGCTTGTCCAAGGTCATTTATTATTAATACTATTATTAATATCTTCGTTAAAGACTTTGATGGCTACAGCTCAAACATGAGAGGTTGAGCTTTATTAGCTCCACCTTGCGGAAATTCCGGATACTATTATTTTGCTAGCGGTATTTACCGGTAACTTGCGGTATTTACCGGTAACTTCCGGTAGACTGCGTACAGCATAACTGAAAATAATGCGGTATCGTCCGAGCATTTTGAATGGCTGCATCTGTATGGCTGGTCTCGGTACTTTAAAGAAAACATACACACCAGTATTTCATTTCTCCCTAAACATTTTAAGCATCGAAGTCTTTAACTAACGTGATACCAGAGTCAACAAGCATACTTTTAGAATTTGATTAAAAGGGAATATAATATGGAATCACGTATCTAAAGAAATTAATAATGATATAATAATAATCATGTTGCAAAAAAACTGCAAAGGACATAAAAACTCCCTTGCTTTTAACAGAGCGTTCCAAATTTCTAACAACGAAAATGATTTAAACTGCGACACTTATCATTCAACCAGAGCTTGAAATATCACAAGGATCCCCAAGAGCACAGCAAAGACTGTATTAAAAGAATCGCGTATCTAAAGAAATTAATAAGATATAATTATATTTGTGTACTGCGACAGGGCTGTGTAGGGCTGTTTCACCTCTCTCTTCATGTGACTCTATTCAAAAGCCATTTAGCAAAGAGAGGATGAGAAGAGTGACAAACTAGTATACTTTAGATATTTTTTTCTGAACCGGGGAAAATCTGATCATGTTTCTCTATAACAATAATAAAAAACATTGCCACACCCGGACTGTTAAACCAACGCATTAGCACGTCAAAGCCAATTGAGGATCCGGGCGCAATAATTGTTTTGTCCCTCGATTTATTGATCTGCATGAATTACAGAAATCGAGTTCATGCTCTTTGCAGACGACCTGGTCCCGCTGTCTCCCACAGAACAGAGGCTGCGGCAGAACCTGGCACTGCTGGAGCAGCACTGTCAGACCTGGGCGCTGACAGTCAATCTGGACAAGACCAGAGTTATGGTTTTCCAGAAAAAAAGCCTGACCTCCATTAGTCTTCCTGAAATTGTCGGATTATGAGTGAATAAAAGCATCTTATTAAAAACACATTTGTGTTTGTTTGGGAGCTATATTATGTATTTTTCATATGTAAGATATAATGATGTGTTCCCGCTTACACATTGCACGACTTTAAAAGCTAGAAAAACAGGTTTCGATTCATATTATCTGGCGAGCCTTGTTTTGTCAGAGGACAGCACAAAAAAACAGACAATACACAGGGGGGGGAGGGCAAGTGAGTTTTTTACCCTTTGTAAAAAAAAAAACAAATCACCCGGGGCAGAGACTCTGGGGGGATCATTGTGTGGTACAGAACGGAGCTCAGTCAATCCAAACAAGTTCAATAGTAAAGAGAGAAAAGTCAACAATTGATTTAAGGACGATCTGTCAAAGTGCAATGCAATACAATACTGTTGTTGTTGCTGTTATTGTTGTTTTTATCCTATAAAGCGTTTTAAGAAGCCACCTTTAAAGGTGATATATAAAAGCGCTGATTCTTATGGAATGTGTTCTGCCAGGGTTAAAAAAAACTGCAACGTACATAAAAACTCCCTTGCTTTTAACAGAGCGTTTCATAATTTCCAACTACAAAATTTATTTAAACTGCGACACTTATCATTCAACCAGAGCTCGAAATATCACAAGGATCCTCTAGAGCACAGCAAAGACTGTATTAAAAGTGTACTAGTGACAAATAAGTTTTTTCTAATTGTTATAGAGAAACATGATCATATTTTCTCTGGTTCAGAAAAAAGATGATTAAAATCTGTAATCTTTCCACTTGTATGTCATCAGAAAATACAAGAAGTTTCTGCTTTGTGTAAGGATGGTATCAAAAAGTAATCTAAGTGGTGAGAAAGCTGTGGTCCTCAAAGCGCTTTACAGGATAAAAACAATAACAACAATAGTGTTAAGCTGGGGAAACCATTTTTTTTATAGAAATACAAAATGAGATATAATGATGTGTTCCGGCTTAGAAATTAACGAGTACAACCCCCCTCTCTGTGGGAGTGCTGGCTGTGATGAATAAAACCGGTTTCACAGGTATTTTCAAAATAGAAGGGGGCGAGATTTCCAGCGAAAGACACCTCCCCCTCCAAAACCCGGTAAGTACAGTACTTACTAGTTAAGAAAGCTAGGCTCCTCAATGAAATCGCTTTAACATGCTAATGCGTTGGTGTAACAGTCCGGGCGTGGCAAGCTTCTGATGTCAACTCAACTCGATTGGAAGACAATGAACGTATTTTAGCCCTAAATGAATTAATAGCAAACATGGTTTACATAAAAGACATTTTTCCAAGAAAGTTTATAATAATACGATCTATAGTTGAAATCTGAGCCTAAATAAAAAGAAAAAGCATTTTCAGAGAGCAATCATGCTGTATTTATGTAGAAAAAGTGATAAGGTTTATGAGCAATCTAATTACTTATTCGTTTAAAACGCTATATAAAATAAAGTTTATTATTAATTTGCTGGACAGAGCGGTGAACATTATTATGGATAAGACAAAGATAACGATCCTGATCAGTTTAGAAATCTGTGTACACTGTAAGGCTTTTACTTCTTAAACTTTTAAAATACATGTTTCGAATAGAAAGAAATCATCTTCCTGGTACAGTATGTATAGCAAACCAGCACGTCGTTTTTTTCCAATCAGAGGGGTTAGACACTCGGTTAAAAGCAAAGGAGATTGTCTGTTATAGTGGACATAAAAACAAAGAGTTCACTGGCATTATTTCAACTTCTAAAAGGCTGAAGAAGCTCATCAGGAGAGCAAGCTCTGTCATTGGGTCTGACCTGGACCCCTTGGAGGTAGTGGCTGAGAGGAGAATGATGTCCAAACTAGAGGCCATCATGGACAACTTCTCCCATCCCCTCTATGACAGGCTTGCAGGAATGAAGAGAACGTTCAGCAATAGACTGATTCATCATAGACTGTGACAGGGAGCGCTACAGGAGGTCATTCTTGCCTTCTGCCATAAGACTGTACAACACATCCACCTTGCGTCTTGGCAGAGGCAACATCGACAGTGACCTGTTTCTGGACTAAACGCATCTACACATCTACTGCTACATCTGTTCTCTTTCTTTTTCTTTTTCTTTTTCCCGTTTACTACCATTTTTGTGCAATATATGCCAGGGACCTGTGCAATACATTTATATTTATATCTATATTTACATCTTTATTTATATTCATATGTGTGATACGATTTTTCTGTGTACTGTTCTGTTCTAGTTTGTTCTTTGTGTGTCCGGACTGTGAGTAACTCTTGTATTGTATTGTATGTATTGTACTATTATTTTATAATTCATTACACTGTGGCTGTGTTGTGTGTGTTAAGCTGCTGTTGCACTGCAATTTCCCTCACGGGATCAATAAAGTATCTATCTATCATATCCTAGAAGACACAGACCAACGCCAAACCAGGAGAATCCCCGCAGCGTAAAAGAAAATGCCTGATGAACTAGGGATTGGACAGTTTCCAAGTGCTTGTACAATCGATGGAAATGTTCAAATAAATGTGCAAAAGAAATAAACAAAATAATCATTTATTTCTTTATCATATTGGCTAGCTAATGTCCTCTCTTTGCTAGTTAGTGGCTGTGTTTCTGCGTTGGGTAGCAACGGATGACTGTTCTCAGGCGGAAGATGTAAACAGCTTAATTTTCGTGTTAATTTTTTTTAATTAAAATTCATTCTATACAGCAGTCACATATTTGGGTACCGTTTCATAAAACTTTCATGCTTAAAATGTTTAGGAAGAAATGGAAGACTGATAGTGGAATGGAATGAATGATAAGTGTCGCAGTTTAAATAATTTTCGTGGTTAGAAATTATGAAACGCTCTGTTAAAAGCAAGGGAGTTTTTATGTCCGTTGCAGTAAAAGAAAATGCCTGACAAAGTAGGGCTTGGACATATTCGAAGTGCATTTTTGCAATTTATGTTGCATTGTCCATTGTGCTGCTGTAAAATAGTTTAAAATAATTCAAAATAAGTCTAAACTGTATCAGCTTTATTTATGGGTTGCAATTTAGAAAAAGTCAAAAACCGCACTCAAAATGCAATTTAGAGCTTTCTGGCAAGAGGAGACACCCAAATTAATAATGTAACATGCCACTGTTTTTGCATGAACAAAATACCAGGTTATACTGCTATTTACTTAGATACGTGATTAAAAAAAATTGTATTCCCTTGGCGGAAGACATTCCATAAGAATCAGCGCTTTTATATATCGCCTTTAAAGGTGGCTTCTCAAAATGCTTTACAGCATAAAAACAATAATAACAGCAACAGCAACAATATTGTATTTCATTGCACTTTGAAAACCAAGTAATAACTTTACATGTGCAAACGTTTTATGATATGTCGCTGTTGTGAATGTCTGTGGAGTGTATCTTATTTGCCTGTCTGTCCTGGCTCTCTCACTCACCCTCCCCCCCTCTCTCCCTCAATTCAATTCAATTCAATTCAAGGTGCTTTATTAGCATGACAGATGGGTACAATCAGTGTTGGGTATTTACTTTGCTTTGAGATTCCACTTTTACAGGTGATATATAAAATCAAGGCTTTAACTTGCTTTAACTCTGCAAGTCTGAGATCTCGTATCTGTCCTATCCGAACCCGAAAGTATTACAATATATATCTTTATAGCAGGTGGTGTACAACTTTTAGCATAGATTACACTTTTATAAAATGTATTTAAAAAATAAAAACGATTACAATCTAATCTTTCCACGTTTGATCCCAAGATCACAAGAAAAATAAATCTAAACGGGGAGAAAGTTATGCTGAAAGTTTATTAAGATACTTAGAAGACAAAGATATCAATTTATGTTGCATTTGTCTGATTGTGAATCAAAAAACACATATATTTAAACACGCGTTTACGATTTAAATCAAAACGCGATTCAAATCAATATAAATGTTTATATTGTAACGCATAGGTGACTATTCATTGTTATTAAAATGACTTAAATTCGATCATGTTGTGATATTTAGAAATATAAATTTGTTTGATGCGAGTGAGGTTTTATTAAATCTCTGTCAACAGACAATGTACAGCGTGTACTATTCTTGTGTTGTGGTACATGAATATAATTATATCGTTATTAATTTCTTTAGATACGCGATTCCATATTATATTCCCTTTTAATCAAATTCTAAAAGTATGCTTGTTGACTCCGGTATCTCGTTAGTTAAGAATTCGATGCTTAACATGTTTATTGAGAAATTGAATACTTGTGTGTATTTTTTCTTTAAAGTACCAAGACCAGCCATATGCTGTATGTTTATGTTCCAAAATTAATATCGTTTATGGCCTTCAAACGCGTTACAGTATGCTCCTATTCATTTTCTGCTCAGCTACTAAGATTTCCCTTCAGTGGTAAAATTCCATATAAATATTCAATACTAAAACGGGCACAGTAAAGACATTTACTGTAAATCTTTCTACGACAGACCAACGGACCACGAGTGCCCCTGTCAGTCAACCAATCACGTACTGCCGGAACCTCGTGTCATCGTTTGTCACAATGCGCGACGTCGTAGCAAATTACAGTATGTGTCTGTACCGCGCATTTTGAATGGCTGCATCTGTACTATCACTACATCTGCGAAACACGAAACATCATCTACTGTAAAGCTTTCAGTGCTGTGTTAATGTATATTCCAATCGCAATGGGGGCAGGGTGTGTGGGGAAACGTTTAGGCTGCAATTGAGTTGGGGCTCTATTCTTCACACCTGAACCATTGTTTTCTCTGAAAGCATGTTTTTTCCCTCTTTAGCTGATCTTTTGCTCCCTACGAATGCTAACACAGCTCCCTACGTGAATTCTCAGTATTGACTGAGAAAGCTTTAGAGGACTTTACAACCATTTTTATAGCATATGGAGGGGCAACTTTCAAGGAGAGCTCCCAACTTTCCTGCCATTGCAAAGGGTTCAACTGTAGCAGCCACAAATAAATAATTTATTTTTTTCTCCTGATGGTAACTGTAACAAATTGTAATGTTACACATCCTTGTGAAACAATCATGACATTCTCATCCAATCAAAGGTTTGATGTTTTTTTTTTTATTTTGAAATCGTGATCTTGATATTCAGGTGTGAAGTAAATTAACAGCTTCAGATTTAAAAGGTTATTGATAATATCTTCCATGTCACATTAACATTGGAATGTTCTCACAAGTGTAAAAAGAGGCGATACACAATGTGTCTCCTCTATAACTCTTCAGTTTACAGAGAAATTCCACCAGAGCCACACAACATTGTCCAATAATACTCTTCTTGTGTCTAATTTCAGATAGTAACCCCGTTACAAAACAGTGCATCAGTCATTGACTATGGTTAAACAGTATATACGATGTCTGGTGCAGTTTCAGCGTTCACTTTTCTTTATTCTGTACAGAACCATGATGTCTCATCATCGTTGGTACCAATAAACAAGGGGGCTTCATTGAACTCAACTGCACTCCAGTAAATAATGTACAGTTTATTTGCAATGTTAGTTTAGCAGGATTTGCGTGATAAGCACATTGTTTAATGGGGATGGCATTCCCCGCGTCTATATCACTGTACAACACAGGTTTGAGTTGGAGCACCTTTCAATACATATAACTACTGCATGATTTCTTTATCCATTTCAGCTAAATGAGGGAAATTAAATCAGTCAGAATCTCAGAGTGACAATTCTAAAAATATCCCTTCTTCCCTCCTTTGTTTAACTTAAAGAATTTCACGAAGAAATCCTTAATCACAATACCATCACTTAATTTATCCAGATACACAAATTCACACCAGAGCCAACAACAAGCTATAAAAGTGGACTATTTTTATGTATTCACTATATAAAAAATAAACCAAACAAACACTTTTATCGGCCTTTGAACAATGGTTCAATGGGGTGCAGTGCTTTGTTCATTACCACTACAAGAAAAATGGAATTTAAAAAAAAAAAGAAACGGATGTCAAAATGTTTCCCGAAAAATCCACCTGTGATATTTAAGCTGCATAGTTACACAATTCCATATTCATATAACTATCAAGTGTGTGATGTTAAATCATTACAACATTTATCTTTTAACAATAACAGCAAGTGGTGTTCTTACTATGTATTCTAATAAAAGGATTAAACATTATAACTTTTTATGAAAACAGAATATATGCTTAATAATGTTAGAACAAGAAGATTAAAACCAGAACCCATGTAAGTTACCAAGTTAAAGATTTTGATGCATATAATATTAATGCATAATTAAAATATTTATGATAAATGTGGTAGGTTGTGTACTTTTGTCCAACTTAGCAATCTTCCTTTTATAAAATATATCACATTTTTAATTTTTAATGATTAATATTCTGTAATAAACAGTTTAAAATTATTAAACGTCTATAGAGTGTACAACTTAAGTTCTTAATTGGAAAAAAATTGTCCCTCAGCAGTGACCGTTATTTGAAACTGGGCATTTTCTTGTGACAGCTCAAATGCTGTACATGAGACATTAAGCTTTATTAGCTCAACCTGACAGTTTTGCAAGGTGCTTCCAGATACTATTATCATATTTCAATTACACTGCGGTATAATGCGGTATATAGAGCCATGCCCACTGCATTTTAACGCAGCTTAACTTTTGCATTTTGAATGGTGGGATCTCTATAAACATGTAAACTGCTGTTTCAGAAAGAAAATAGGCACTTTTCCATGATTTACAGTCA
Organism: Lepisosteus oculatus; assembly: GCF_040954835.1. Lineage (NCBI taxonomy): Eukaryota > Metazoa > Chordata > Actinopteri > Semionotiformes > Lepisosteidae > Lepisosteus > Lepisosteus oculatus. The sequence continues at coordinate 25,718,855 of NC_090700.1, forward strand.
TATATTCATATATGCTTTTAAAAAGAGATACCTCTTTAGTAGTAGTATGTAGTACAGTACAGTAGTACAGTAGTTATGTGGTATTGAAGTCAATCTTACCATATGTTCAATATCAAAAGCAAGTGTTTTGAATTCCACAGCAGATTTATTTTGAAGGTTGTCACTGAAAGAAGCTCCATTTGTAATTGTAAATCTTCCACCCAAAACTACTTCAGTTGTATTAGGTTGGATTTGAGCCACTGTAAACAAAACAAAATGCTTCATTAATGACTTGTTTAAAGCAATTCCCTGGTAGATCACTTAGGGGTGAGCAGAGGGCTATAATCCAGTGAACCTCATAGTGAAATACATAGTGAAATGCAAACTATGGAACAACATTTAAAATGCAAAAGCAGGCGTTACTATACAAAAAACTATAAACAAAACATTTTGAGAGTTTAGCACAAGCTAGCCTGTTTTGTTTTTGAAGGCAATAGCTCTTTTATTCTAATAAGCATATGAATGAGATCCTGAGATTTGTTCAGATAAATGGGTATTATCTGAGCATTTCCTTTAATTTCCTTTTAAAATGTCCTTATATTATTTAATTAAATGTTTTATATTTTTAGAACACATTCTCTTTATAAACCTATCACTAGTAAAAGAAAGTATGTAAAATTATATTCTACGTCATGATGGAGATGCATTACTGGAAGCTGGTAAATGATTCAGAACTAAATCAGTTCCCCATCTATGTTTTTTCCACTGATGTACAATCAGTGAAAAAGTAACAGTTTTTAAATTAAATTTAAAACATTGCATTTACATTATCAGGAACACCAGATTTGTAGGAATGTACCCAGGATTTATTCCATCTAAAATTGTCTGCAACTATCCTTTAGAGTAAAACTGGACCTTTGAATTAATAGAATTTCCCCTGTTTTAAACTTGTGATCATTTACTTTTTGAATCCTAAAAGACAAATAAACAGACAACAGCCAGAAGTGTAAAAAAATTATCCAATATGAAAACAAAACTTCCATAAATCTCAAAAAGTGTATATGGTGAGTAAATTTAAGAAAAAAAGAGCAAAAACAAACAAAAAAAAAACAATGAGAACAATTAGAACAGAGCAATAGATAAATAAACCAATTTAAGACTTGAAGAAGGGACCAGAAGTATATTTATGGGCCCAAAACTCCAATGATCAAGTGTTTTACTTATTCTTCATATTCCCAACCTTCTCCTTTCTTGTTAGGACTTCTATGTGTGCCGATACCTGTTTTTCCAAATTATTTTCATAAATAGTTTCTTTACAAATAAAATCAGAAACAGCCAAATAACAGGGTATACAAAATATTGTGTTAATTCCCAATGAAGAGTTGTGATGACAATTGGGTACATACTGTATCAAAAGTGGCACAGAGTTATCAGAGAAGATTCAAGAGGTCAGAAGAATTATCTTCTTCTGTAAAGATATTAAAGTCTACCAACAGTTAAAAGTTGATTTTTGTACCACAGTTCCTTCTGGGACTTCCAGAATCAGATATGAAGCAGCCTTGGAAATTTGCTAAATGTTTTGCATTTTATATTATAAAATATATTTATTTTATACATTATAAAATATATTTTAATTGTTTCACAAAGCATCAAACATGCAAGTGATCTCCAAATATCCACCTAATACAACTGTAGTGGTTTGATGGGTTTACTGAGACAATTATTAATTGTAGCAGTAATCACAAGGTTGTTCGTTGGGGCTTTTAGAAAATCAATCGTCAGAACAACTAACAACGCACACACATGGGTTCAATACACGAGATACATTTATTAATATAAACTGTGCACCAAACATATACTAGTCTGCCTGGATACGAGCGGCAGACCTTACTGTGAGGGTTATCAATATACAAGGTATATAATCTCGAAGAGATGCAAACACAAAGAGATACACAACAGAGAATATATGTCAATATATATATCGTTTGGTTACCAAATCGCTAATCAGTGTTATTACCCACTGTTACCCTAAACTCGGAAGTAAATACATTACTCATGAATTAAATTGATAACAACTTGTGTTGAGGTACAATTGAATTCTCGAGACGCAATGTAGAACATGGGGTTTACTTATCCACTGTGTATGGATTTGGAATTCCCGGCACGAACACCAAACCAGCTGACAGGCTCTGTTGCAGCCTCTGTTCCAGCGGTTGTCCAATGGGCGTTGTGTCGGCGTCCTCTGGCTACCAGCCAACCAGTCGAGTTGCAGCTCGGAGTAGGATGGGCGGAGGAATCTGACTGCGGCGCGCAGGGCAGTCGTTGCTCCGAGGGGATCTACCAGCAGTCCGGCTGGCTAGTAGAAAGTCTCTATGCACAGAGTGTGACCGCGAGTCCTCACAAGTCACTCTTTTGCCTGGGAAGAAGCTGGTTCGTTCCCGGTCCAGCGCTGCTTCTGAATAAGCTATTCAGGTTGTCGACGAGGGTCCAACTGTAGGCTGCCGTTGATCAAGCGGAGCATTCACATTGGTAGAATTCTGAGTACGTACGGGATCCTCGGCCTCGCGCTTAGACCAAATTCCAAGTCCTTTTGCAGACAACAGCAGTTGTCACGTGATTGTCTCTGAGGATGCGCGAAAATGGCCAAGGAGAGCCTAGAACTGAGCTTGCGCTCCTTTTTTGATCAAGACCCAGATGTGTGCTGATCGGTTGAGAGTTTGGCGGGCATTGGAGACCCACGTGGTATTACCAAGCCCTGCCAGTCCCTGATTGGTTGGTCAAGGTGAGATATAAGTCACTTACTCTTGACACTTAGGAATGCAGTCCAGATGTCCATTCGGCACTCCTTAGACTGATAGGTGCCAATGGATGACCAGTGATCATGATAGCCAGGCTTAGCTAATTGCATCCCCGTCTGGGAGCTTGTTCCTTATCTAAAGAAAACATCTTAAATCAGCCTGCATGAATTCTTTCTCTGTGGCTGCACCACAGAGATGGAGGGTGAGATGGGGCCTCCTTTAGGACATACCAAAGCTTAATTCTGTCTTATTGCCGCTACACAACCAATAAATTAATTTTCTTAGCAATGAAACTATTTTCTATTAAACCATTAACTTAAAAAGATAGCACTGACTATAAATGCACACCCACGTAAAGCACATCAAGTCAATATAGGCAAATTTTAATCAAATCACAACACCATGATCTTTATATCAAAAGAAACATGACAACCTCAGCTTCAAAACAGTAAATTTCTGACCCAGATACAATAATACAATCAAACCATTTATCTGGTAATACAGTTAGAAATACTCCAAAAGTCAATTGAAAATGTATCAATTTTCCTGCAAAAAAATTCCCAAAATACATAAAACCAATGTCCTTACCATATAATTAAAATCCAACTTTACTCAAAACGTACATTCAGACATATGATGAAAGAAATCCAAACACAAACTGGGAATTGAAAATTACTGACGATAAATATCCTTAGGATATTTTCAAATTGACTGCCTATGAAAAAGCTGACCTGATAAGTAGAAATACTGTAGCTGTCATTCAATGAATCCTGGCTACTTAGAAGAAAAGTATTCCAGGTTAATTCCAAAAGTTATGCAGAATATTAAATATGTTTGAGTCTGTGTCAAATTGTTATCCAACAAAGTAGGTAGTGGACATATTAGAGTAGACCTATAAGGAGAAATGTACATCCTAGCTATGCTACAACTTTAAATATTGACTATTTAAGTCGTATTTTAAAGTATTTGTATGTAGAATAAACCTTTGTTTGAGTGGCAGGAGGTTTACCCATTAGTGCTTTACTGTGATTATAGTTTTTTTTTTCTTTTTCCTAGTTACATACAGTACACAGAATTATTACTGTGTATAACTCGAAAAATAAAACAGATAATTTTATGTTAAATTTTGATTTCAAAATATATATTTTACATATGGCTTTCAAACCATATCATTTGTAAAACCAAATAGGCATTTTAAGAACAAGATGTTAGTTGTGACTTGAATGAATGATTTACAGTACTACTGTATACAGTTATATACTCTAAGTTGCATTGGAGCAGATACTATACAAGTCAGTCGCCAAAAAATATGACAAAATGTCTTTCATGTATAATATGCTGGTTTTAGTGTGTTTCACAGCAATTACACTTTCATTCAGAGTTATTATTCATTTTAATTAATTTAGTTTAATTTTGAAACACATCCATTTAGTTTAGCTTCCTCTGTAACATTATACATTTATAACATTGGTCATTTTAATTATTTGTTTATATATATATTGTATACAGTATAGGAACAAATAATAATAAGCAACCTTATTTACTGTATCTCTTGCAGTAAATGCCCAGCCATCTACATTGGAGAAACAGGAAGGAGACTCGGAGACCGCTTCAGAGAACACGTCACGGCTGTGAAGATTAAAGATCTCTCCAAGCCCATTGTTTCTCATTTCACCTCTGACGGCCACGACCACTCTAATCTCTCCGTCTGTGTTCTCAAAGACGGTTTTCCGAACTCATACATCAGAAAGACCACCGAAACTAAAATTATTCTGCAGCTAGGATCACACATTCTCCCTTCCCTTAACGACAGACTACTGTTCTTTTAAATTATCTCCATTCATTGGAAGTTTCATTTCACACCTCTCTGCACCCATTCTGACTTCACACCTCTTGATTGGCCTCTCTTTCTGTCCCCTGCTGCCTCTTACTCCTCCTCCCTTCCAACCTTTGTTCTCCCGCTACTTTACCTCTGCCTACTGCCCTGTCTCTCTCACACCTGAAGAAGGCTCCACGGCCGAAACATTGTTCTCTTTCTTCTTTTTTTTCAGCATGGAATAAACCTATTACTTTTTCCTTTGCAGCCTACGCATGCTGACGCAGCTACCCACCTGAACTTGTATACAGTATGATGCTTCTTTATCATGGAATGGAAAAAGCTCTTGGAGTTTTGATCTCCTGTAGCTCATCCAAGCTAATTGACAGGTGGTTCAGTGGTACCACCACATAGAAAATTGTTTTTTGATTCCAGTCAATGTGGAGGTTGTATTTCTCCTTAAAAATATACAACCTTTTTATTTTGCAGATAGCTAATGCTGAAATGCATGTGGATTAGTACAAAATAAATGCTAAACTAAACTAAATGTTTGACATATAGTATTTCATTGAAAATGTCAATATTACAATTGTAAGGAATGGTGAATAGCAATTGTGTTTGTATACAAATACTTTTGGAAAGTAATCCATATTTAGTTTTTATGACTAAAATAACATTTACTCCACTTTATGTTAGAAACACTCCACATTAAGCATTCATTGTACCACCTGGCAGCTTTATAAAGTAGTGCAGTCCTGCATCAGATTATTTGAAAAAAATAAATACAGATGCAGCCATTCAAAACAAGCGGGGTACGCTGCGGTAAAATGTGGTGGACGTGTCATACCATATAATACCGCAGTAAGATAATAGTATCTGGAATCACCGCCAGGCAGAGCTAATAAAGCTTAACCTCTCCTTTACAGCATTTGAGCTGTTGCCAGAAGACACCTGGTTTCGAATCCCGATCAATGCTGAGGGACAATCTTTATTCAATTAAGAATTTAAGTTGTATACACTTTAGACTTTTAAATTTAAACTGTGTAAATAAAAATTTAAACTTTTTTATGAAAGCAAGATTGCTCAGTTGGACAAAAGTACACAACCTACCACCTTTATCATAAATATTTTAATTATGCAGAAATATTTTATGCATCAAAGTCTTTACCGAAGATATTACTATTAGTATTAATAATGAATGACCTTGGACAAGCTGTAAACTCAAAGTATTACCCTGGTCCACATTCTTTGTAACCATCTTTGTAAACGAAAAAACTTTATTTTTTCATTGACAAAAAGTAACACAACATTTCGTTGATCCGATCACGCATTCGTTTCCAATCATACAAAGTAAGTCTTGAAAATCTCCAATTCAGCATGCCTTTCACATGCTCATAAAAGATATTAATTTAGGAACATAAATATATTACTGTATGTAAACTGTACTGTATATGGCTGGTCTTCGTAGTTTAAAGAAAAAAATACACACCAGTATTCCATTTCTCCCTAAACATCTTAAGCATTAAAGTCTTACATGTGGTTATTTCGGAAACGTTTTTACGTGCTCCTTCTAACCATACTATTGTATGTTTATGTACTTTGTGAAAAGTGATCATTTTAACCTTTTCTGAGAATATGCTTGTTATCGGAGTAAACAAAAGCATACTTTTAGAATTTGATTAATAGGAAATATAATATGGATTCACATATCTAAATAAATTAATTTGTCACATGACTTGCCTTGGTGGCGTGACAGCTTAAGTGACTGACTTATAACCTTGAGGGCGGTTGTTCAAATCCAGCTGTCACCATGAGTTTTCTTTTAACAAATAAACTTTTCTTTGAAAAACTAAAATAGCAAATATTATTGGAATTATATTGACATTGTTTATATTTCAAAATAGTATAACATGTACGTACTATATGTACACAGTGGTACATGGTGTATGGCGCAAATCCACAGGTGCCCTAAAGCCCTACATTAATATTGTGTAATCGCCTGGCGCTTAGTGGTTTTCGCATCTCTCTCTCCCTCCCCCGGTGTGTTGGCTCTGCTGAATTTCACTCCACTGTCTGAGTCTGTGTCTACATTGTTTTTAAACAAACCGGTTTCACAGGTATTTTCAAAGTAGAATGGGGCAAGTCTTCCATGAAAGACACTCCACCTTCCCCCATGGACACATGTTTTCTTAGAAAAACTGATTCACAACATGAAGCTGTGTCAGTCTTCTGTGTAAAGAAATCAGTTTGAACACCATGGGTGCTGTTTTTAAGATGCTGCTGAGTAAAGTATAGGAATTTTCTTGCTCGCAGCAGTATTGTGTATATAGTTGACCCTTACCTGAATGAAAACATGACATAAAGAAAGGGTTTCAGAAATCAAAAAAGCTTTATTCCCGTGCTTACAGTCTTGGTAATTGGAAGCTACGCTGTTATGCTTCATATGGTGATATACGGGTTTTTCGCACAAAGCTGTATTGAGCAGTATTTCTCGCGTGTGTACACAGAGGTCTCCCCGGGTTCCAGTTAGTGCGTAATTACGCATTAATGAAAAACAGGAAGTTTAAAAAAAGAGAATTAGCTCACTGATAGTTTTATGTGGAGGCTGTGAACATTTTCACGTCATGGTCTTTAAAATGCATTTGGTTTGAAGGCTTTCTGTGTTTCCCTTCCAAAGATATGGACGGAAGAATATTCAAGCTTGGTAAAAACAAAAAGGCTTAAAAACGATATAGTGAAAGCTGTGAAAACAGCCACATGTACTTTGTACACACAGCAAGTGTTTTCATAACTCTAGGAGGTTTTGCGAAAAAGCTACAGGCGTTCCAATTGTAATCGTTTTTATTTTTAAATACATTTTAGAAAAGTGTCATCTATACAAAAAATTGCATTTAATACCACTCGATATTAATTTACCAAGAGAGAAGCTCTCTTTTTATTAAAGCTCAGATCAAAGATCAAGCACAGATCAAACAGCAAGATCTCACACACTGGGACTGATCTGTGATCTGTGATGTGATGTGGTTGAGTGTGAATTGTGGTGCTCTAGCAGGCACAGCCCGCTGGCTGTGCTGAAAAAAAAACAACGGGTTTAACAACTCTTAAACATACTGTAGTTTTTGTTAACACAAGTTTATCAGTGAAAAGACTATGGGCATTTTTCCTCCCCCCTACATTCTCAGAGTAGAATAGAATTTATTATTAGTACAATTTATTAAGTGCTAAATTTAATATTATTGATTACTAATAGTTTTTGCTAACAGCTAACTTTCTTAATTTGATGTATTTAAAATAATGAATTTAGTGTAACATAGCATTCAGAAATACAATCAAGACTAGTTTTGTGGTGTATGTATAGATGAAACTTTTCTAAAATGTATAACAAATTTAAAGACTATTAAAATCTGTAATCTTTAATCTTTCCACATGTAATGTCATAAGAAAGTGCAATAAGTTCCTGCTTTGTCTAATAATGGTATCAAAAAGTAGTCTACGTGGTGAGAAACCTGTGCTTAATGATAATCAAGGGAATTAGAAGTCAAAGAAAATGATTTACGTTGTTTAATTTTAAACATACCAGGAAGGCAACAGAATATGAATATGAAGTTTTCTATTAGAAATGTGTGTTGTTTTTATGAAAGTTGTGTATTTTAAACCTTTAATTGAGAAGTAAAAACCTTACAGCTTACACAGAGATTCTAAGATGTCCTCCATTTTTAACGCATAAAAAGTGGTTCTAAACAATCAAAACCTGTTTTTATAGCTTTTAAAGTCGTGCAATGTCTAAGCAGGAAGATATCATTATATCTCATTTTTGTTTTATTTTTTAAGAATTAAAAAAATAATTTGCTCAGCCTAATTTTAAAGACCTCTACTTGTGAAACTTTTCGCAGCCTCTACATACAACTATATACACAATACTGCTGACAGCAGGAAAATTCCAACTTCTTTACTCACCAGCTTATTAAAAACAGCACCCATGGTGTTCAAACCGATTTTTTTACACAGAAGACTGACACAGCTTTGCTTTGTGAATTGTTTTTCTAAGAAAACATTTGTCAGTCTGTCTATGGGGGTAAGGTGGACTGTCTTTTATTGGAAGCTTGCCCTATTCTACTTTGAAAATGAAAAGGCTGAGAAAGTACTTGTGAAACCGGTTTGTTTACAAAACAATGTAGATACAGAGTCTCAGACTTTGTGGAGTGAAATTCGGCACAGCTTGCACTCCAGCCAAGAGAGAGAGAGACTCAGGGGTGCAAAAACCGCACAGTGCCAGGTGAATGCACAACATTAATGTAGGGCTTTTGGTCTCACCTGAGTTTGCGCCCTGCAGTACCACTGTGTACATACAGTACAAACATGTTGTGATATTTAGAAATATAAAAAATATCAATATAATGCCAATAATATTTGCTATTTTAGTTTTTCAAAGAAATGTTTATTTGTTACAAGAAAACTCATGGTGACAGCTGGATTTGAACTCCTACCTTCAGTCTTATAAATCAGTCACTTAAGCCATCATGCCACAGAAACAGTGATGTATCAAGCATTGAAACAGCAATACAGATATCAATGGACAGTCTTATACTACTGTTTGTGCAACAGTACATGAATATAAATATATTGCTATTCATTTATTTAGATACGTGAATCCATATTATATTCCCTGTTAATCCAATTCTAAAAGTATGCTTTTGTTTACTCCAATAACGAGTGTATTCACAGAAAAGGTTAAAATGATCAATTTTCACAAAGTATATAAACATACCGTACAGTCATATGGTCAGAAGGAGCACGTAAAAACGTTTCTGAAATAACCACATGTAAGACTTTGATGTTTAAAATGTTTTGGGAGAAATGAAATACTGTTGTGTATTTTTTCTTTAAACTACCAGCCATATACAGTATAGTTTACATACAATAATATGTTTATGTTCCTAAATTAATATTGTTTATGAGCAAGTGAAAGGCATGGTGAATCAGAGATTCTCAAGACTTACTTGGTATGATTGGAAAGAATGTGTAATCGGATCAATGAAATGCTGTGGTGTTATTTTTTGTCAATGAAAAAATAAAGTATTTTTGTTTACAAAGACGGTTACAAAGAATGTGGACCAGGGTAATACTTTGAGTTTACAGCTTGTCCAAGGTCATTTAGTATTGATACTATAGACTTTGATGCATAAGATATTTCTGTAGAATTAAAATATTTATGATAAACGTGGTAGGTTGTGTACTTTTGTCCAAATGAGCAATCTTGCTTTCATAAAATATACCAACTTTTTAATGTATAATGATTAACATGGTGTAATATGAAGTAATAAAAAGTTTAAAAGTCTAAAGAGTATAGAACTTAAATTCTTAATTGAATAAAGACTGTTCTTCAGCAGTGATTGGGATTTGAAACTGGGTGTTTTTTGGTGATAGCTCAAATGCTGTACGTGAGAGGTTAAGCTTTATTAGCTCCACCTGGCGGTTTTACAAGGTGATTCCGGATACTATTAACATAAGCCTACTTGCATACGGTATGATGTGGTATGAAGCGAAGTGACGCCCTTGACGCATTTAGATGTGACACACCCACCGCGTTGTACCGCAGCATACACCGCTCATTTTGAATGGCTTCATCTGTAGGTCCCGGAAGCTTGGTGATAAATCTTGAGGGTACAATCCTGTTGAATGCTGACCTGTAATCAACAAACAACATTCTCACATATGTTCCTTTCTTATCTACGTGTGAAAGGGTAGGTGTTGCTGAGTTTCGCTTTGTAGTCTGTGATGTTTCTGTTCCACATATTCTGAGTGTCTCGGTCGTCGTGATAGTGTGATTCCAGTTTTACCCTGTATTTATATTTGGCTTTTTTGATGGCTTTTCTGAGATCGGATCTGGATTTTCTGTACGTGTCCTTGTCTCCAGAGTTGAAGGCGGATGTTCTAGCTCTGTGTTTAGCTCCCTCGGGGGAGGACTTTATAGCCAACCCAGAAGGGAGTGTAAACATTGTCCAATGCGTTTGCTTCGCAAGTTTTTTCATGTCTGCTTAGATGTTCATGTAGTTCCTCCAGAGCTCTTGTGGTGTTTGCCTGTGTTGGAATATACATGGCTGTGAGGACCACCAATGTAAATTCCCTTTGTAGATAGAACGGGTGACATGTTATTATCAGGTGTTCAAGATGTGGAGAGCATGAGCATGAAATAGTCTCCACAGCTGTACACCAGGAATTATTAACCATGATGCAAACCCCTCCGTCCCTGATCTTCCCCGAGTCCATTGTCTTGTCCTGACGGTGGACAGAAAAACCTTTTAGAGTATGTTTTATACTCTTAATTTATATGGGAAGTTCAAATGGAAACAGACATCATCAATACATCAAAAGAATATCCATGGCTAGTCAGAAATGTTTCCAAATGAGTCTTATTGTCACCCTCAAGTGTGCTTTTTGTCCTAAGGGAGCTACATTTATCACATGATGTGGGAGTGAATGTGGGAGTGTATGATCTGGTTGTTTTGGAAGTAGGTCTCTTCAGCTTTTTCTACTATTTTGATTTTAGATTGTTTTTTTACACTAAGTTTCTGTATGTTAGGTCAGGTCCAGTATCCCGTTCCTTATCGTACTGGTTGTTCTGTTTGCATAGACTTCTATGCCATAATAAATCTTTGTTCAACCAGTGGTTTAATATCAATTGTACATTGTGTTCTCTAATATTTACTGTGTTCTCTAATATTTTTTCTAAGTTGAATCTTAGAGTGATTTGGTCGGCTGGCATTAAAGCTATTAAAAAGATGGCAGCACAGTTTGTTCTATTTTATGGTGTCTGGAAGTTCTCTTCTTTATTAATACCATATATATATATACTGTAGCCTCCTGCCCCAGACGCAGGCTTCCTGGGAGCCTGAGCACTTGATCTTTGACTGTTCAAAAATTGATGTCTCAGTTCTCCTTTTCCCTCCTCTAAACAGATGCAGCTATTTGAGCTATGTCATAACACGTCACCATGTGCATAATGTGTCATACCGCGTGATTGGTTGACTGACAGGGGGCGCTCGTGGTGCGTTTGTCGGTCATGGAAAGATTTAAATGTCTTTACTGTGCACATTTTAGTATTGAATATTTATATGAATTTTACCACTGAAGGGAAATTTTAGTAGCTGAGCATAAAAAGAATAGGAGCATAACGTGTGTGAAAGCCATAAATGATATTAATTTTGGAACAGAAACATACAGCATTATGTAAACTGTATATGGCTGGTCTTGGTACTTTAAAGAAAAAATACACACCAGTATTCCATTTCTCCCTAAACATTTTTAGCATCAAAGTCTTTACAAGCATACTTTTAGAATTTGATTAATAGGAATATGATATGGAATTGTGCGACCATGCAAGTGGCGCCATGGTCTAAGTGCCTGACTTCTAACAGAGAGGCTAGTTCCAGCTAGTGCCACAAATTTTCTTTTAACAAACATTTCTTTGAAAAAGTAAAATAGCAATATTATGGACAATTAATTGACTTTTTATATTTCTAAATATCACAACATGTTCGAATCTAAGTCATTTTTTAATAACAACGAATAGTCACCGCCTTTCCCTCTGACAACGGTTCCTGCTTCTGCTTCTGCTTCCTGCTTCTATCGTGTGAGGATTCCTTTAGATCTCCCTTCAGATTTAAAAGGTTATTTATAATATCTTCGGTGTCGCATCTTCCCAGTTTAGCTGATCTTTTGCTGCCTACGCATGCTTACACAGCTCCCTGGGTAAACAATCATACTTGACAGAAAGCTTTAGAGAACGTAACATTTTTATTATCAACAAATTGTAAATACGACGTTTACAATATTCAATATTAAGTAATATTAATAATTAAATAAAAACGTGAATGACAGAGCCTGCAACCTACAGATTTAAAGATCGCTATTTGTGAAACATTTCACAGCTTCTATTTAAACAATATCTAGTACCTGGTTGCATTTTTAGAAACCTCAGTTTGAATAAAGCAGATCCCAGGTGCAAGTGACTTCATAACGCTAGAAGGCATTATGCTATATTTTTTATGCATCAGTTGAAGCCTTCTGACTATCAAAAAACCAGGGTTCACTTTTTTCTGTCTTTCCCTACTCTCTCTCACCTGCTATGATTCAGACACAGAATGGTTAAAAATTGGAACAGGTGAGGCAGGCAGAGGGAAGGGGGAGGGTTGAAACTGTTACCTGTCCTGGATGAAGCGGTTAGAAAATAGGTGGATTTACACTTGTAAAAAACATTCCAATTTTAATGCAATATGAAACATATAATTACTAATAAATAACCTTGGACTGTCTGTAAAGTGAAGATTTATAGAGGAGACCCATTGTGTATTTTGTTTCCAGTTTGGAATTGACTTTTACCTTCAGTACTATTATATTCCATTGCAGCTACTTTATATAACATACTTCTCACAAAGGCAAGGACTGTCAACACCCCGCTGTGAAATGTTATGTAGAATAGACAGTTCTGGGGGATGGGAAGGAATTTTCAGTAGCATGCACTGTTGTCATTATTGCTGTTTAACATAAGGTAACCAGTAATCAAATGTTCTGTTTTTTCCATACTGTATTTTTATAACTTGAACAAAGATGTGCCACATGCAAACAATGTGATGTTGTATAGTTTTAAAGCCACTACAGTATAGCTTGTGGGAAATACATTTATTTTTACTGCATCAAAGCTTAACTCGTTCAGAGCACCTGACACTACAAACTCCAAGTTAAAAGGAACATGTCAAAATATTTCCAAAATAAGTGAACGAGTTAGGGGATTCGATAATAATAGAGAAATTATAACAATAATCATGCAATCCAACTGAAAGAAGGACACTTAAATCAATACTAAAAAGACATTATATATATATAAATAAGTCAAAAACACCTTTTATGCATGAATAACAGGTGGTTTTTCTACTGTGAGATCATTTTAAAGTCAACATCTTTCCCACTGACAATGGTTCCTACTTCTGCTTCTGCTTCCTGCTTCTATCGTGTGGCAATCCTTTTAGATCTCTGTTCAGATTTAAAAGGTTATTAATAATATCTTAATAATAATAATAATAATAATATACTTTACTGAGAAAACTTTAGAGAACTTAACATTTTTATTTTCAACAAATTGTAAATATGGTAATATTTACAATATAAACATTTACTGTCAAACTTTAAATCAACAATTGATTTAAAGACGATCTGACAAAGTGCAATGAAATACAATATTGTTGTTGTTGTTGTTATTGTTGTTTTTATCCTGTAAAGCGCTTTGAGATGCCACCTTTAAAGGCGCTATACTGTATAAAGGCGCTACATAAAAGTGCTGATTCTTATGGAATGTGTTTTCTTTCTTCTTTTTTCAGTATGGAATAAACCTATTACTTGATTCTTATGGCTCTGGTGAAATTTCGCTATGAACTGAAGAGTTAAAGTGTAAAGTGTTTCCTCTTTTTAAAGGGAAGAGACGTGGTGCTTGAAAAATGAGAGTGTGTGTGTGTTTTTTTTTAATCCCTTGCGGAACCGGGCTTCCATAAGAATCAAGTAATAGGTTTATTCCATGCTGAAAAAAAGAAGAAAGAAATGTTAAGTTCTCTAAAGCTTTCTCAGTCAAGTGTGATAGTTTACCCAGGGAGCTGTGTAAGCATGCGTAGGCAGCAAAAGATCAGCTAAACTGGGAAGATGCAACCCCGAAGATATTATTAATAACCTTTTAAATCTGAAGGGAGATCTAGAGGGATCCCCACACGATAGAAGCAGGAAGCAGAAGCAGGAACCGTTGTCAGTAGGAAAGATGGTGACTATTTGTTGTTATTAAAAAATGACTTAGATTCGAACATGTTGTGATATTTAGAAATATAAAAAGTCAATGAATTGTCCATAATATTGCTATTTTACTTTTTCAAAGAAATGTTTGTTCAAAGAAAATTCGTGGCACTAGCTGGATTTGAACAGCCAACCTCTCACTTTGAAGTCGGGCACTTAGACCATCACACCACTCGCATGGTCACGTGACACATGAGTAGTGAAACAGCCCTACATATACAGTATCAATTGACATTGTACAGTAGGTGTACAGTGTACGTATACTACTGTTTGTGTTACAGTACATGAATATAATTATATTGTTATTCATTTCTTTAGATACGCGATATTATACTCAAATTCTAAAATATGCTTGTGTAGTGTGTTACATATATCAAGTTACATATATCAAGAGGACATACGTTCAGTATATCATTCATTTAGGCCGTTTCGTAAATGAACTTGTTTATAACTTCTACATTGGATACTCAAAACAAGTTCATAACTTTTAGGAATTAAATTGATATCAACTGGTTGGGATAACAATTGAATTTTTGAGCTGTAATGCATTGAAGTTGAGTATTCATCCAATCTCTGGGGATTCAGATCTCCTGTACAGCTCCAGGCTGTGCTTTGCGGCTTGCGACGGCGAGCTGACTATGCTCACTGA
This sequence comes from Lepisosteus oculatus, assembly GCF_040954835.1. NCBI lineage: Eukaryota > Metazoa > Chordata > Actinopteri > Semionotiformes > Lepisosteidae > Lepisosteus > Lepisosteus oculatus. Next base: position 25,733,934 of record NC_090700.1, read on the forward strand.
CCAGCTAGCTAGTGTTGGCTTTAACAAGCACAGTTTGTGCACAGGAGAAAAGACAACTGTGGGTCCCAGCAGGTCAGGAAGAAGACCGGTTCGTTCCTGATGAAGCGCTAGTTCTGAAAAGTGATTCAGCTGTCCACAGTTCCGACCTGTTCACGAGGCTTGCTGCTGGTGCTAACCTCGGGTGGATCCTCTGGTTACTTGTGGCAACCTCCACTCTCGACACTTAGAACAGAGGAAAGTTCTGGCACTCGGACACACTGGCTGTTCCGTGGTTGTCCAGCCTGAGTCTCAAGATGGTCAGTAGGTGCACTGCGAGAATGTCCTGCCCTTGGGGGCCTTCTGCCCTTGGAATTCTCCTTTAGAAATTTTCCTTAGAAAAGTCCACTACAGGCTCTCTGTGTTGCCTGTTTTTACCTAGAGGAACTTCAGCTCGTTCATTGGCTGAAAGTTTCATGGGCATCAGAATTTCACGTGGGTTACTCGGCCCTACCAATCCCTGATTGGTTGATCAAGGTGAGATATGAGTCACTTACTCCTGACACTTAGGAATGCAGTCCAGATGTCCATCTGGCACTCCCTAGACAGATAGGCGCCAATGGATGACCATTGATCATGATAGCCAGGCTTAGCTAAGTGCATCTCCATTTGGGAGCTGTCCCTTATCAAAAGAAAACATCTTTAAATCAGCCTGCATAAATAGCTTCTCTGTGGCTGCACCACAGAGATGAAGAGAGAGATGGGGCCTCATTTGGGAAAACACAGCAACACTTAATTCTGTCTTATTAACAAGCATTGCCGCTACACTTGTTTACTCTGGTATCGAGCGTATTCGCAGAAAAGCTTCAAACTTGTTATTTCACATGTTAGTTAAAGACTTTGATGCTTAAAATGTTTAGGGAGAAATGGAATACTGGTGTGTATTTTTTCTTTAAAGTACTGTGGTGTCTCTGGGGGAGAGTTTATGTAAATGACGGTAGTACTCACACCACACTTTCCTTTACAGAGATCTGTGGTGTTTCTTCCTACAACTGTCTTCCGAATACAATCCGCAATCCGTTCCCTTAGTCCTGATCCGATCCGATTTCCAAAAGTCCGTAATAAAGCAAATCCGCGATGTATCCTTAACCAGTGTCCATAATCCAAAACCATAAACCCTTTCTCCTTTCAGTAGTCCGTATTCCTTAGCCAGATCCTTAACATGCACCTCTTTCCTCTCTTCTCCTCCAAACCGCATTCACCTTACCGGCTTCCGCCCTGTTCACTGCCTCCGGGGCACTTATATTTCGGCTCCTGATGCGGCTCAGCTGTGTCTCGTTGTTTCTCAGGATAGACCCTTTCCATTTCCTGGTTAGCTGATTTCTTTTGGCCGCCATTTTGCTAAGGTCCATATTTAGTATTTTCAGTGTTTTGTTCCTGAAATACCTGTTAGAGATGACCCTTCCCTGGGTCCTCTTACATTCCCTCCCCCTGAGATCAGCCCCTACCTTGGGCGATCTAGAAAAAAATAAACAGTGCATTCGGGAGAGGGCGTCTACATTTCCTTGTTTCCTTCCGGGTCTATATACCGTTTGAAATTGAAATCTTTGCAGACTAAGACCCCATCGTGTAATTCGATCATTTTTATCCATATTTTGTAACATCCATGTTAATGGCGCATGATCTGTGTATAATATAAATCGTCTTCTCAATAAATAATACTTCAAATAGTCTAGGGCCCATTTGATTGCTAGACATTCTTTCTCTATCGTGGAATAGTGTTTTTCGGCCGGATTCAACTTACAGCTGATATACAGAATAGGATTCTCAAGTCCTTCAATTTCTTGCGACAGTATGGCTCCAATGCCAGTGTCTGAAGCATCAGTTTGTACCATGAAAGGCTTACTGAAGTCTGGTACCTGTAAGACGGGTTGAGAAGCGAGAGCTGCTTTTAAGTCTCGGAAAGCCCTCTCTTCCAAGTCGGTCCATTTTATTTTCTCCGGACAGCTCATCTTCGTCAGATCATGTAGAGGGGTGGCCATGGCTGCAAACCCTGGGATGCAACGTTGATAGTAACTTGCCAGTCCCAAAAACATTCAAATTTGCTTCTTGGTAGCTGGTTTGGGCCAGTTCTAGATTAATTGTACCTTCTGATCTTGGGGCATGATCAATCCTCTCCCGATCGTATAACCCAGGTAATTGGCTTCCCTAGCCCCCAGACAACATTTATTTGGGTTGGTCGTTAATCCTGCTGCTCGCAACGCTCCAGTTACTGCATCCAGGTGTTGTAGATGTTGTTCCCAGGTCGTGCTGTGGATTACAACGTCATCCAAGTAGGCGGCTGCAAAATCACGATACGGTCTCAGAATTCGGTCCATCAATCTTTGAAATGTTGCGGGAGCGCCATGCAAACCGAAGGGTATGACCCTATACTGAAATAGTCCCTCAGGTGTGCCAAAAGCGGTTTTGGCTCTATCTTCTTTGGCCAGCGGCACTTGCCAATATCCCTTCGTAAGATCAAGGGTGCTGATGAATCGAGCGTTACCTAATCGCTCGATGAGTTCATCTATATGGGGCATGGGGTATGCATCAAACCGCGAGATCTCATTTAACCTTTTGAAATTGTTGCAAAATCGGATAGTTCCATCCGGCTTGGGGATCAGAACTATCGGGCTATCCCACTCACTATGGGATTCCTTGATTATTCCCATCTCCAGCATTTTTCCCACCTCTTCTTTAATCAATTTCCTTTTGGCTTCTGGCACTCGATACGGGGGTAGCCTTACCTTTTTCCCCGGTTCCGTGACAATCTTATGTTGTATAAGGTGGGTTCGACCAGGTGTCCGGGAAAAAACATCTTTGTTTTGGGTTAGGAATTCTTGTAGTTCCTGTTTCTGTGCTGGAGCCAGGTCTCCCACGGCTACCGCACCCGTTCCTTCTTCCAGAGGGTCTGGGGAAAAGTGGGTGAGCAGAACTTCGGAGCCATGCCATTTTTTCAGCAAATTGACGTGGTAGATTTGATGCTGCCGTCTTCTGTCATGTTGCTTGACCTTATAGTTGACTGGTACCACCTTTTCCACCACTTCATAAGGTCCCTGCCAGGATGCCAAGAATTTACACTCTAGGGTTGGAACTAGAACCAGTACTCTGTCCCCAATCTGAAATTCCCTCGCAACTGCTCCCCTATTATAAATTTGTTGTTGTTAAGCCTGGGCTTTCTCCAGGTTTTCTTTCATTAATCTTTCATCTGTTCCACATGCTCAATGATAGTTTGTAAAGGGGAAGGTTGATGTTCCCACGATTCTCTGACCACGTCCAATAGGCCCTGTGGTTTCCCAGAGTATAATAATTCAAAGGGGGAAAATCCAGTCGAAGCCTGCGTTACTTCTCGAACCACAAACATGAGATACGGGAGCAGCTGATCCCAATTTTTTCCATCCTTTTGCATCGTCTTCCCAAGCATGCTTTTCGGGGTCTTATTAAAACGTTCTACTAGACCATCGGTTTGAGGGTGATAAACAGAGGTTCGGATCTGCTGTATACCCAGTAGCTTAGATAAGTCTCGCATGACTTTAGACATAAAAGGTGTTCTTTGATCAGTTAGGATCTCTTTAGGAACTCCGACTCGAGCGAACAGTTGTACTAGCTCCCTAGCTATGTTTTTGGCGGTGGCAGCTCACAACGGAATGGCTTCGGGGTACCTGGTAGCATAGTCTACTATTACTAAAATATATTGGTGACCCTTGGTGGTTCTGATCAGGGGCCCCACCAAATCCATCCCAATCCGTTCGAAGGGGATTTCAATAATTGGGAGGGGAATCAAAGGGTTCCTATAATAAGGTTGTGGCCCACTTTTCTGACACTCGGGGCATTCCCGACAGTACTTTTCGATGGCCTTATAGATCCCTGGCCAAAAGAACCTAGAGAAGAGTCTCTCGGATGTCTTCTTTACCCCCAGGTGCCCGCCCAGGAGGTGGCTATGGGCCAAGTTGAGGAGCTTCATCTGGTAGGTCCGGGGAATAAGGAGTTGTTCCACTTCTTCCTGTCCCTTCCGCTGGACTTGATAGTGGAGATTATTTTTTTTCACAAAATATGGGTAACTCACTGTATTAGGATCAGTACACCACTCCCCATCAATTTTCCTGACATGCCCCCACGCATGTCTCAAGTTCCCATCTTCTAGTTGGGCTGTCCGAAACTTACCACGACGTTCTGGGGGTTCCCAGTTCGGTAGTTCCATATTTTCAAACTCAACTCCAAGTTCAGTTCCGCCTTCTTGTGGGTCCGTCTCATCAGGGTCGTCGGTAGGGGCGTCACCACGGTCTTCCGGGCAGGGGATTGGTCTTAGCCTAGCGGATTGGACCGTGTTCCAAATCTGGAGGAAATGGGGACAGTCTCGTCCCAGTATGACAGGGTATGGCAACTGCTCAACCACTCCTACCGTTGAGCGGTAGGTCCCCTGTTCTGTAGAGATGCTCAAATCGACCATCGGATAGTCCTTGGTGTCCCCGTGAATGCAAGTAATAGGTATTCCCTCTGTTCTCGGAATCTCTAGTTCTCCCGGGAGTATTGTAGGGGTCACCAGGGTCACGGCACTGCCAGAGTCCAATAAGGCCTCGATGGGTTCTCCCCCTATCTCAATTTTCGTAAGATGGGGATCCTCGCGGGTCGGAACCCGTGCTGTAAGGTAGTTGCATTGGGCTTCATCTCTGGGGTCTACCTGCATGGGTTCGGACAGGCCGGGGCAATAGCTGGCCAAATGCCCTTCTTCCTGACAATTAAAACATCGCCGGGTTTCTTTCCATGGCCGGGGCCTCGAGTCAGACCTCCCCCGAAGGGGTTTTTTAAATTGTATAAGTTCCGGGTAATCACTATACTTCATTGGCCGATACTCTATTTCGGTTTCCAGACTCTTGGGGGTTCTTCTCTCCTCCTTCCGAAAATCCCCCTTTTCCTCCCTAATCAGGGCCTCCGTGGCATGGTGTCTGTCTACCAAGTCCACGGCCCGATCTAGTGTCTGGGGATCCCCTTCACTTACTTTCCTTTTCAAGTGCACAGGCAGACTCCTCACAAAATGATCCAACACCACCCTTTCTACCACCTGTCCTGGGTTTAATTCTTCTGGCTGGAGCCATTTCTTTGCCAGATGTACCAGGTCAAACATCTGAGACCTCGTAGGCTTGTTCACCTGGTAGCTCCAATTGTGAAACCGGACTGCTCGTATCGCCATGGTTACCCCTAGTCTTGCCAATATCTCCAGAGTCTCATAATTCTCTGCATCTTTTTCTTTTAAATCATAATATGCTTTTTGGGCTTCTTCAATTAAATAAGGGGATACTCTCCCAGCCCATTGCTCTTTGGGCCATGCATTTCGAGATGCAGTTCTTTCAAAGGTGGTTAAATATGCTTCCACATCATCAAACTCAGTCATCTTTTGTAGCGTAATTTGTTCCGCCTGAGTGGTGCCTCTCCCCTCTACCGGGGCCTGCCGGATTTCTTCCCTTAATCTGTACAATTCTGCGCGTACTAATTTTTGCTCCTCTATAATTCGTTCGTTAGTTTCGCTTTGGATTTGGTTCGCCTCCCGTTGCGCTTCGATAGTTTCTTGTTGTCCTTTTAATGCCTGGAATTGGGCAAGGGTGGCCTGGGACAACTGCTGTATCAATTGTTCCATAGTTTTTCTTTACACGCACAAAGCGAAACCCGCACACACACACACAACACGAAAAAAACAGTACAGTACCGAGACCAGCCATATACAATTTACCTAATACTGTATGTTTATGTTCCAAAATTTATATAGTTTATGACCTTCACACGCGTTATGCTCCTATTCTTTTTATGCTACTAAAATTTCCCTTCAGTGTTAAAATTCCATATAAATATTCAATACTAAAACATGCACAGTAAAGACCTTAAATATACATATACATACTGTATACAGTACAGTTTGTATACAGTTATATGTTTATGTTCCTAAATCAATATCTTTTATGAGCATGTGACAGGCATGGTGAATCTGAGATTCTCAAAAATGACTCTACTTTGCATGATTGGAAACAGTTGCGTGATTGGATCAACAAAATGTTGCGGTGTCACTTTTACAAAGACGGTCAATGAAAAAAAAATCTTTTCATTTATAAAGACGGTTACAAAGAATGTGGACCAGGACAATACTTTGAGTTTACAGCTTGTCCAAGGTCATTCATTATTAATACTATTAGTAATATCTTCTGTAAAGACTTTGATGGCGACAGCTCAAACATGAGAGGTTGAGCTTAATTAGTTCCACCTTGCATAAATTCAGGATACTATTATTTTACTTGCAGTAATACCATGCGGTATTATGCGAGAATATACGGCATTATGCACTAACGAGTTATACCGCGACAAGCGCACCACATCATAATGCGGTTTCGTCCACTTGTTTTGAATGGCTGCAAATGTATGTGAGAGTCAAAGAAGCACATTTTTAAATAAAACAAAAAAATTTAAACAGAAGGACAATGGTACTTGAAATACAGTAATAAGCTTGCATGTGTTATGCCTGCGCTAATTTTGAGATTATCATGGTGTTATATAAAAGATATAAAAAAAATATTCAAAAGCTTTGTGGAACGTGTCCCAGACTGCTACTATTTAATGGGGAGTGTTGGGATTATCTGTAGCTTGAGAGAAGGGAAAGTTTGCTTCTTCAGAAGAGATGACACATTGAGCGGAGTGGTAGCGAGGAGGAGCTGAAAGAAAATTGAACCGTGATGTTTATTGATTTCATTCTTTCTCAAAAAGAAAAAAAATTCCCCCAAAAGACTAAAAAGTTATTAAATGTGTATATTCACACACCTATGCAGTCATACTGTAAAATCACACATTTCTGAAAGATTACTAATAATTTACTGTATTAAACATCCTTTAAATATTTTCAAACATATATTTTATTATTACAGAAACATTAATATAATATATGCATATTGTATATATAGTATATTATATAGTACATAAACTGTAATGTATGGATATTTCAGAATAGCTCGTAGAATAGAAAAGTCTTTGCTTACCATCTATATGCAGTGCCAGCCATGACAATACTATCAAACCCAAAGAGATGAGCAGAGAAACCGACAAAAGTAAGGAGAGGATAATTTCACAAGAAGAGAAGTTGCACCTGTTCATTCTTCTTTGCATTTTTAGTGTAATCCAGACAGATTTTAAACTAATCAACAGTTACTCTGCAAAGAAGAAAAATGTCAAGTTCTGTTTCTGTAAGCCAGATCAGTACTAAATACAGTATCAAACAAAAGCTGCTGACACTCTTCTCATAATTGTTAAAACAACATGATAACCTTTTGGAATAAAAGGACTTTGTTACTTATTAATAAACTTCAAGGACACCTTGTAGAAATGATGGCTGTAAATCTTAACACATATGAACCCTGTTATGTTTATTAACAACATCACCAGTGTGTGATAATGTTGGGTGATGGGAGTAAGTCATAGTTAAAAAAAGGATATAAACTTTGACAAACATAGTTGGAAATTGTAAAAAAAATAATGACACTTAAGAATTAAGAAGAATTGTAGCAACTCATTTGGTCTGATATTTTACAGTGTATTTCTAGACTTTCTTCTAACTTATAAGGAAATATTATTGTGACTTCACTAACAAGTCTAATAATAAAAGAAGTATAAAAAGTGAAATTCTAGCTACAATTATTTTAAAAAGTTATATCTATGTTACTGTACAATCTCATATTTGCAGTGTTGAGCATGAAATGCTAGTGAGGCTTCTGAAAATGGTTGACTTTGTTAATTTCAACTACTAAAAGCTAATTCATAGAACCTTGAAATACATTAAAATACTGTGTATTATTAACAGTAGATGGTATTGACAGTTAGTAGTATACTCTCTAAGAAGGTGGAAACTTTTTATGGTGCTGTATGTTAGTTTCTGGTAGAGTAAGGCTAATTATATTTAATGTGATTGGTACCACCTTACCCAATATCCAGTATTGATTTATATAACAGATTAACATATTGTTAACTAAGTGGGTATCTTTTATTCTTATTATCCTCTCGTCTCCAGTGTTTTGCATGAAAATATAGATTTCTAAGAACTTTTTTTTGTCGATTTGTGTTTTTAAGAATGTTAAGTGATATTGTTTGTAAGTTTGCATGTGCCTGGGTTTCACATAGTAGTTATGCTCTGAAGATTTGACTAGACTAGAAACCACCATTTGAACAGCCCTGAAGCTTTTCATGGATTGATTTGAATTTGAATTTGAAAAGAAGGAATCATTTTATGATTTTTTTTAAATAACATGTAATTACAGGCTTGCTCAAAGTCCAATATTCTGAAGCTTGTGTTTGAGAAATGTGTTATCTATAACAGGGGAAGCAAAACTTTGCAGCACAAGCTCTGTTGCTGCACTGTGACTCACTGATTATTGTCAAAGCAAGGATTCGCCATCGTTGTATTATTTTATTTAACGTTATATAACAGTTACAAAATACAGAAAAAATGTGTATTGACTTATCATGGATAATAAATGATTATGATATGCTTAAGTTAGTTTGACTAAATCACATAAGAACATTATTTTAAAAAAAAAAAACAAGAGCTAGTCAACTGACAAAAGATCACAACAGCTGTTTCCTGAAAAAAGCCAGGGTATAAACTCCAACAACATGACTGTGTAGCTTGTGTTCTTAATAGGCCTTAAAATTAACTTAAAACTAGCTCAATACAGTAGCAAACAGATGATATACTTTTAAAAAACAAGTAGTGAAACAATAACTTTACATGATGAAGATTTCAAAACATACAGAATATTGTGCATTTTTAACAAATATCTTTATAAAATCTAATCATTCTTTAATGACTTTAATCATTCTGAAAATTTTAACATTTTAACATTAGGGCAACAATCCAACAATTCTACTTTAAGTGCAGAGTTCTGCACTGAGTATGTACTTTTGCCTTTGAGCCCCACTATTATAATTCTCAGATGATTAATTCTGGACTTTGTACATCTTTTATCTTTTGTTTTATAATAAAAATCTATTTTGTAATAGACATTTTTATTCCAAAGGTGGTTTTTAAATCATAAAATAAGAATTGAACTTGGAATTTTCTGGTTTAGAAATTCTAATGAGGTGAATGACACTGAAATCTACAAAGAAATATAAAAGAAAAAAACATTATACTGGAGAGCTGTCATGTTCAGTGGTGTTAAATCTGTTTTAAGCAAATTATATGGTTTGTGTATCATGTCTGTAAATTGGACTACCAGCATCTATCCAGTTCATTATCAAATTCCTGGGTTTGAAATGAAACATTGAGAAACGAAGTCAAGATGGGGCTGTTAAGAAAGCAACGAAGGGGTCTATTATGTACTGTGCCTTAGAAAAGTATTCATCCCCTGGCAATAATACAACATTTTGATTAATTACAGTACAAGTATGATTGTTAACAAACATGGGGTCAGGAAGTGTTGTGTTATGTAAAATGTAAGTCAAACAAGTTATTTTTATTCTCTGGCAAGATCTAGTGATAGAGTAATACATTTTAAATGTAACAATACATGGTGTATTGTTGTATATTTGATAAATAAACTTTGATTTGATTTGATTTGAATCTTGGCTGCCTTTTCTATATTTTGCACCATGTATGTTCTCCATAATCCTGACAATCTTCCCAGCCTTTGCAGAGAGGAAACATAACATGATGTTGCAACCATCAAGTAAGGGAATGAACTTGACTTGGTTAGGAGATTTGTTGGGCTTGTGTCTGGTGATCATATTTACAGCAAAAAAGTTACATTTTCCTTGAGAACTGGCTCATCTGATAATGCATGGCTGCCTTCAGAATTGGTAAACTTGTCTACCATAACTGATGGCAGTTACAGAAAGAATTCTAAGGTTTACAGAAATATATATTTTAAACTTTTTATGTAAAGCAACCATTATTTGTTGGCCTGTGCTTCACCATGCTGCATAATGATAATCCACAATTTAGACCCAATGCAATCAAGTTCACCAGGAAAAAAAAGTGTACAATCTTTGACTGACCAAGCCCACAACCAGATTTAAATCTAACTGAGCATGCATTGTACATGCTAGGGTGAAACTTGAAAAAAAAATGCTCAAATATAGGCAAGAACTCAAGGTGGCTGTGGCATAGGCCCATCAAAGAATCTCAGATGAGTTTGGTGGTTAAATGTGTTGCAGTTCCTTTGCAGCAGGATGGATCTGAGCAAACAGAATGGGAAACATACCTGAAAAACAACCAAGAAAACTATAGAAAATAAAATAAATACTCTGAGAAAAAAAAATAAACTACTTAAATATAAACCTACTAAGATGCTTAATAAGATAATATGTTACTGCATGCTTTTCACAATTGTGTCCTTTGCAGTCATTGGCGTTTTCACTTTCTTACCCTCTGTGTTTCTTTTCTTAAAACAGATTTCACAGAGGTGAAAAAAGAGAATGTCACAATTGTCATCCCTCCTCTAGAGGGCGCTCCAACCCTTTTGTATTTGAGTTTCATTATCACGTTCACCTGCCCCTTGTTTCCTGTATTATTTAAACCCTGTGCCCCCAAAGCTCAGGGCTCTGCATTGGAAGATGGACGCCCAGAGGCCCACCTAGCATCAAGTGAGCCTGGGTCTCGGAGAGCCTGGCCTCGTCACTCTACTTTTAACCTCCATGCTCCTTGTTCCATGTCCCCGTTCCTTGTTTTTATTCTTGCCGTCGTCTCGGATGGACCTCCCGGTTTTGGATATTGGTTTCCCTATTTGGACTGTTTTAGACTTGTTCGCCTGCACCACGATCTCCGAGCACTATATCACAGCCGTCATACCCTTCAATCTGTCATTCCATCGTGATTCTGCCGTCATTCCCTCAGTGTCCTACTCCAGTCACTTTTGGATTATACTGTCTGCACAGGGTCCTAAACTGCGCACTTCACGGGAGTCTGGACCATCTCCTGTTATGGAGAATGTATGAATTATTTGGCTATTTATCTTGATCCAATACTTGGTCCACATAAGAAAGATTACAGATGGCATTTAATGTTTCTTGTTTGTTTAGTTGCTCATTATACTTTGTGTAAGAAAAGTTCTGTTTTAAATACACCTCCCTGTATCTTCCACTTGTGTTTCATTGTTTAATTAGAAGAAGTCAACCTGAGATTACATTGTCCATGACTTTAATACAGTAAGGTTTCAACTTTTTGAAATTTGCAATAACCCTGTGTACAATTTTCCCTTAAGGCATTAAGTAAATAAAGGGGCAAATGCTATAAAACACTTCCAGAGAAATGTCATTTTATAATTGTCATAAATGCTAGATAAAAGTAAAAGGTAATAATTAACTTGGAAAAAATATAAACATTAATCTCATATTCACAGTCCCTGAATCTGTAACAGATGATCATGATGATGAATACTGCTGTACAGTACAATGGCTGATGGAGATGATGATGAACTGTACTGTACAGCATAATGAAGTGATGTTATAGCATTTTTGTAAGGTCCTCTTCCTCCATTCCTAGTGGGAGGCAATCAGGATCAAAATCAAAGGAATGTCATAGTATTTGATATTAGTGTGTGTGTGTGTGTTCATTTCTTGCATCTGCATTTCTTGTGGTGCCACAAAGATTAGAGTAAAGGTGAACCTCAAGGAGAGATAAGAGTTGCACAGACACAGCCATAAAACCATTTGGCCATGAACAAGGTAGACCTCGTGATTCTGAAATCAAGAGAAGTGATTCCCCAACACCAGAGACAAGGTCTGTATTGTTTTTGGGCCACTACTTTACAAGAATGCAAGGAAGGACTTTTGTTAACCTTCAGCTTCAATAAACAGGGCAAACATATCTTAAAGTCATCCTTTTACATATGCTATGTTCTAAAATCACCATTCTGTTGATATTAAATGAAGAAATAACATGGCTTTACTCACAAAAGAAAGAAACATAACCAGCTTCATTAAACCTAACAAAAGAACATATCTGCTCAAATGCTCATAGATATCACTTGGTTAGTCTTAAATTGAAAAGCTGTTTATAATAAAACAAAAGGAACAGTCTGAATTCTGATTGCAACCAGCATTACTAAAATAATTTAGAATTCAGAGAATAGAGCACTCTGCCTCATCCACATTGTCTGAGGGTCCAAGTTTGTAAAACCGAGTCACCTCTCTAGTGGCTAATTGAGTATACAACCCTTTTCCATTGGCTATAAAGCAAATCAGAATTTGGACCCCTTAAAATAACATCCTTCATTCCTTATTAGTAAAAGACTGCATGAAGTACTGGATGTGTTGCCACATTGCCTACTTCATTCCCTTAAAAAAAAGGAAAATATTAAATTAAATGCAATATAAAGCACCACAATTATTTCAGGAAGAAGTGGGCTATGCTTGGTATCAAATGAATTGGCAAAACATGAGTAGTTCTTAAATCTAATTATCGAAATTATTTGTATTACTCAGAAAATGTTATGGGTTTTTCCAAATATTGCACATTTTTCTCTCCTGATAGAAGCAATAAAACTTCCTTGAGTAGAGATGTGTAAATTGCAGATTAAAATTGGCCAACCAGAACCTGGCAGACAACATTTTGCAATGGGCTAGTCATGAACCACTATTTGAAAGTTTGGAAGATTTGGAATGAAGAAGTTAGGCCAAAGAGGACTAAGTTAAGACTAACATAAGACTATGTTAAGACCTAAGGATGCCAGCACACAAAGGAGAATTAGTATCTAGACTCTTCTCATAGAAGCAATAAACATTCCCGGTGGAGAAACAATCAAATTTCAGATTTGAATTAGGAAAAGGTAAAGGGTTCTTAATGTTGAAATGAAAAGAAAAAGAGACACATTTCAGCTGTTCAGTCTTCTTCAGAGCCGAAACATTGTGTCTCCTTTCTTTGCCTTTCAGCATGAAATATATTGTTTCCTGTTTCTTTGCAGCTTACACATGCTGACGCAGCTACAGATGCAGCCATTCAAAGTGTGTGGTACAAACCCATACTGCGGGCAACTCCCTACATCATAGCGCGTCATAACGAGTCATACCGCGGTACGTGATTGGCTGGCCAAAATGACCGACAGGGGCACTCGTGGTGCGTTGGTCAGTCGTGGAAAGATTTAATCATTTAATGTCTTTACTGTGCATGTTTGATTTCGCTTAGTATTGAATATTTATATGGAATTTTACAACTAAAGGGAAATTTTAGTAGCTAAGCATAAAAAGAAGAGGAGCATAACGCATCTGAAGGTCATAAACGAAATTAATTTAGGAACATTAACATATTACTGTATGTAAATTGAACTGTATATGGCTGGTCTATGTAGCTTAAAGAAAAAATACACACCAGTCTTCCATTTCTCCCGAAACATTTTAAGCATCAAAAATTTATAAAACGGTCCCCAAATATGCGATTGCTGTATAGAATGAATTTTATTTATTTTTTTTGTTATTTAACACGAAAATTAAGCTGTTTACGTTTCTCCACCTGAGAATATAGTCCCTCATTGCTATGCAACGCAAAAACACAGCCACAAGTAACTAGCAGAGGACATTAGCTAGCCAATATGATAAAGGAATAAATAACTTTTTTTGTTTATTTCTTTAGCACATTTATTTGAACATTTCCATCAATTGTACAAGCACTGAAAAACTGTCCAATCCCTAGTTTGTCAGGCATTTTATTTTACTATAACAGACATAAAAACTCCCTTGCTTTAAACAGAGCATCTGATAATTTCTAACAACAAAAATGATTTGAACTGCGACATTTATCATTCAACGAGAGCTCAAAATATCACAAGGATCCCCAAGAGCGCAACAAAGACAAAATAAAAAGATATGTGTATCAGATACATGAGAATCCAAGCCTTTTTATCTACGCTTTCTTATCTACGCTAGAAGTAGTCTTTAAAATATCTTTATCACACAGTATCAAATTTCTGTGGTGTGCGTATACCAGAGATTATGGCACGGCTTCTGAATGGTGATTGGCTGACACCTTCTGACACCCCTCTGATTGGGGAAAAAAGACCTGCTGATCTGTTCTACATACCAGGAAGACAACAGAATATGATTTGTTTCTATTTGAAACATGTATTTTAAACATTTTATTAAGAAGTAAAAACCTTACAGTGTACACAGATTTCTAAGCTGATCAGGAGGAAGAAAAATCACCCGTGTTTTGCGCATAAAAAGTGGTTATTAACTATAGAAACCTGTTTTTATTTTGCATGGCAATCTAGCTGAATGCCCAACTATCTGAGAAGCCCTCCGTGAAACCAAAAGAACCACAATTGAACAAGTGTTGATAATAAGAGAGAGAGAGTCCCCGTTACCCCCATTTTGATTTAAATCGCAAATGCATGTTTAATTAAGTGTCTTTATTGATTCACAATCTGACAAAGGTAAAGTAAATTGTTATCTATGTCTTCTAAGTATCTTAATAAACTTTCAGCATAGCTTTCTCCCCATTTAGATTTATTTTTCTTGGGATCTTGGGATCAAACGTGGAAAGATTAGATTGTAATAATTTTTATTTTTTAAATACATTTTAGAAAAGTATAATCTATACTAAAAAGCTGTGTTTATTTAATACCACTCAATACTTATATTAATGGAGTTTAGTTGATACTGTTTAGACTTTCAATTGTTTTAAACTGTATTACAGCATTGTATACATGCTTAAAAGAGAAGAGAGAAAATGCAACGCTTTGGCTTTGAAGCCTTCTTCAGGTGTGAGGGTCTTCAGCTCAAAATGAAACGCTAAAATGTAATGGAGGCTCTGAATGGGTTAAACTATGATTTGGACTTGCTTGACGGCACTGCCTTTCATCTGAAACCCTGCTTGAATCCTGCTAAACTAAAAATTAGACACAAGAAGAGAAGAGGCTCTTTTTTATTTCCCTCTTTTTTTTAAAAAAATATCTTACCCGCTGCAATCCGGGCACAGAAGGGTTAAAAAGAAAGTCAGACAGGCAGGGGGAGGGGGAGTTGTGAAACTGTTACCTGGATAAAGCAGCTAGAAAATAGGTGGATTTACACCTGTGAAAGTTCCAATTTTAATGCAATACGGAAGACATTATTCCAAAAAAATGATCTTGTACGGTCTGTAAACTAAAAATGTATGAAGGAGACACGTTGCGTATCGCCTCTTTTTACACTTGGAATAACATTAATTAACGTTAATGGGACACTGAAGATATTATTAATAACCTTTTAAATCTGAAGGGAGATCTAAAGGGATCCACACGGCACAGGTCCCTGCTAGGTATTCAGAGAGAAAGACGGTGATGTCACCGCGCAGTCGAGCAGACACACCCTCTAATATCAGGTGTATGCGTTAAATATATTTAGATCTTTGAATTAATATCGTTATTGATTTCTTTAGCCTCACAACATTGTCCAATAATACTCTTCTTGTGTCTAATTTTTAGTTAAGCAGGATTTGAGCTAAAGACCAAAAAAAACAGGATTAACTTTTTTCACGTATTGATGATGATGATATCAGTAGCAGTTTGAAACTATCTGTTGTTATTAATAAATGCCTTAGATTCGAACATGTTGTGATATTTAGAAATATGAACAATATTTCTCATTTTTAATAATATGAAAATATGAAAAAGACAGCTGTGGTACACGGTGAGGGTCAGGACAGGAGTGGAAGTGGTCAGGTCGGGGTTTAGGAAGGCCGCTGACCAGTGCAGCTGTCCCACAGTTAAACGGGCATATAGTCCGGGTGAGATTGCCTGTTTTCCCTGTAAATAGTTCCCTGGTTTCGCACCCCTGGGTGGCTGGCGCAGGGGTGGCGGGCTGGACCCTGCTGGTCTGGTGTCTCCTTCCTGTCACACGGCCTGAGTAGACCCGGGAAAGGGACCCCCTTCTGCTGAGTAGGTCGCCGTTGGGTAGCCCTGATAAGGGCTGTGGCCACCGTCCGTGCTGAGGGGTCGTCCCGGCCCCTGGCGGCTGCTGTTCGCACCCAAAAGGTGTTTAGGGGGTCACTCGGCTGCTGGGGGAACTGGCACTTCTCTGAATCTGACATCATCGGCCGTTCACTGTCCATTCTACCGCTTCTGACACCAATGTACCGAATTTGGGATTGGTGAGAACAAACACAGAGACTCAGACTTGTGGAGTTAAAAACTGCTCTTTATTTCTTCTCCGTCACCACCTGCCAGAAGCACTACTGTGCTCAGACAAGAGAGAGACACAAGACAAGCCCGCCAAGAGTGCAAGTGAGCCAGAGCGCAAGCCCAAAAGAGATAGCACGAGAGAGAGAGAGAAAGAGTGAAAAGAGAGAGAGTAACAACCAGGGGTGCAGAAACAGGGAACTACTTACATGGAAAACAGGCGATCTCCCCAAACTGTACGCCAGTTTCACTGTGGGACAGCTGCACTGGTCAGCGGCCTTTCTAAACCCCGACCTTACCACTTCCACTCCTGTCCTACCCCTCACCTCGTACCCCTGCAAATCCTGCTTAACTAAGAATTAGACACAAGAAGAGTATTATTGGACAATGTTGTGAGGCTAAAGAAATCAATAACGATATTAATTCAAAGATCTAAATATATTTAACGCATGCGCCTGACATTAGAGGGTGTGTCTGCTCACCTGCTCGATGATGTCACCGTCTTTCCCTCTGAATACCTAGCAGGGACCTGTGCCGTGTGGATCCCTTTAGATCTCCCTTCAGATTTAAAAGGTTATTAATAATATCTTCAGTGTCCCATTAACGTTAATTAATGTTCTTCGAAGTGTAAAAAGAGGCAATACTCAACATGTTTCCTTCATACATTTTCAGTTTACAGACCGTACAAGATCATTTTTTATGAATAATGTCTTCCATATCGCATTAAAATTGGAACGCTTTTCACAGGTGTAAATCCACCTACTTTCTAGTCGCTTTATCCAGGTAACAGTTTCACAATTCACCCTCCCCCCTTCTTGTCTGACTTTCTTTTTAACCCTTCTGTGCCCGGATTGCAGCGGGTAAGATATTTTTCCAAGAAAAAAAAGATAAAGAAAAAAAGAGCCTCTTCTCTTCTTGTGTCTAATTTTTAGTTTTACAAGATTCAAGCAGAATTTCAGATGAAAGGCAGTGCAGTCAAGCAAGTCCAAATCATAGTTTAACCTGTTTACATTTTAGCGTTTCATTTTGAGCTGAAGACCCTCACACCTGAAAAAGGATACAAAGCCGAAACGTTGCGTTTTCTCTCTTCTCTTTAAAGCATGTGTAGAATGCTGTAATACAGTTTAAAATAATCAAAGTCTGCACAACTAGTATCAACTTAGTATCAACTAAACTCCATTAATTTAAGTATTGAGAGGTATTAAATAAATACAGCTTTTTAGGATAAATTACACGTTTCTAAAATGTATTTAAAAATAAAAACAATTACAATCTAATCTTTCCACATTTGTTCCCAAGATCCCAAGAAAAATAAATCTAAATGGGGAGAAAGCTATGCTGAAAGTTTATTAAGATACTTAGAAGACAAAGATAATGATTTACGTTGTTTTTGTGAGATTGTGAATCAATAAAGACATTTAATTAAACATGCATTTGCTATTTAAATCAAAATGGGGGTAACGGGGACTCTCTCTCTCTTATTATCAACACTAATTCAATTGTGGTTCTTTTGGTTTCACGGAGGGCTTCTCAGATAGTTGTTCATTCAGGTAGATTGCCATGCAAAATAAAAACAGGTTTCAATAGTTACTAACCACTTTTTATATGCAAAACACAGGTGATTTTTCTTCCTCCTGATCAGCTTAGAGATCTGTGTACACTGTAAGGTTTTTACTTCTTAATTAAACATTTAAAATACACATTTTGAATAGAAAAAAAAACATATTCTGTTATCTTCCTGGAATGTAGATCAGATCAGCAGGTCTTTTTTCCCCAATCAGAGGCTCACCACAATTCACACTCAATCACATCACAGATCTGCCACACACGCCTCAGGACGGTGATGTCACTGCCTTTTATATGAATCCTTTCATATGGAAACATTTTGACACTGCCCTTAACAATCTTAGGAAGATCACAAAACAAGCCTGTTAGCCTGGTTATGGTGTACGCGTTAGTGAAGCTAAAAGTTTAGCCTTTGTCACTAATGTAACCACTAAATAAAGACATAAATATAGAAATCCCTACGTTACAAACTGTATATAGCTAGTATTGGTATTTTAAAGAAAAAACACACACCAGTATTTCATTTTCTCCCTAATCATTTTAAGGATCAAAGTCTTGCATGTGGTAATTTCGGAAACGTTTTTCGTTGAGGAGGGTGGACTGTCTTTCATTAGAAGCTTAGCCTATTCTACTCTGAGAATGTCGAGGTGGTGGAAAGTGCCCACGGTCATTTAATTAGTATTACAATTCGCACTGATTCCCTTGCGAAGACTTAAGAATATTTGTGCGTGGTCAAAAAAATGGCATTAAGCACTTAAACTTAATATGGTCAGTAACAGTAAACTGTAACATGCTCAGAAGGAGCACGTAAAAATGTTTCCAAAATCACCACATGTAAGACTTTGATGCTTAAAATGTTAAGGGAGAAATGGAATACTGTTCAGATCCACCATGCACACCTCCTGATTAAGAAATCCCTATATCTGCATTTTCGCAAATCATTTGCTTTTTTTGTGTATTTGTGTATTTTTTCTTTAAATTACCAAGGCCAGCCATATACAGTACAGTTTATATACAGTAATATGTTTATGTTCCAAAATAACATATTTTATGAGCACGTGAAAGGCATGGTGAATAGGAGATTCATAAGACTTACTTTGTATGATTGGAAACAAACACGTGATCGGATCAACTAAATGCTGTGGTGTTACTTTTTGTCATTAAAAAAATATAGTATTTTTGTTTACAAAGACGATTACAAAGAATGTGGACCAGGGTAATACTTTGAATTTACAGCTTGTCCAAGGTCATTCATTATTAATACTATAAGTGATGTCTTCGGTTAAGACTGACAGCAGGAACATTCCTATTCTTTTACTCAGCAGCTTATTAAAAACAGGGTGTTCAAACAATTTTTTTTACACAGAAGTGTGACACAGCTTCGCATTGTGAATCTGTTTTTCCGTGTTTACAAAGAAAGTGGAATACAGTAATACTACCTGCATATGTTTTAGATATTTAGATCCTAAAATTAATATTATTGTTAATTTCTTTATATACTTGATTCCATACTATATTCCCTATTATAAAACGGATAATTCCGGTCCTGAAATCTGATTGGCTGACACACATTCGAAGCTATATTCTCTAATATACGCACACCCCGGAATTTTGACTTCACTGTGTGATAAAGAAATTTTAAAGACTACTTCTCAGCATAGATAAAAAAGCTTGGATTTCTTTTTCTACTGTCTTTGTTGCACTCTTGAGGATCCTTGTGATATTTTGAGCTCTCGTTGAATGATAAATGTCACATATTTTAAATCATTTTCATTCTTAGAAATTATGAAACGCTCGGGTAAAAGCAAGGGAGTTTTTATGTATGTTATAGTAAAAAAAATGCCTGACAAACTAGGGATTGGACAGTTTTTCAGTGTTTATACAATTGATGGAAATGTTCAAATAAATGTGCTAAAGAAATATACAAATAAAGTCATTTATTCCTTTGTCATATTGGCTAGCTAATGTCCTCTCTTTGCTAGTTACTTGTCACTGTGTTTCTGCATTGCGTAGCAATGAGGGACTATATTCTCAGGCAGAGGAATGTAAACAGCTTTAAAAATTAAAATAAATTCTATACAGCAATCGCATATTTGGGGACCTTTTTATAAAACTTTGATGCTTAAAATGTTTCGGGAGAAATGGAATACTGGCGTATTATTTCTTTAAATTACCAAGGGCAGCCATATACAGTACAGTTTATATACAGTAATATGTTTATGTTCCAAAATAACATATTTTATGAGCACGTGAAAGGCATGGTGAATAGACTTACTTTGTATGATTGGAAACAAATGCATGATAGGATAAACAAAATGCTTTGGTGTTACTTTTTGTGAATGAAAAAATAAAGTAATTTCTTTTACAAATACTATTAGTAATATCTTCGGTAAAGACTTTGATGCATAAAATATTTCTGCATAATTAAAATATTTATGATAAAGGTGGTAGTTTGTGTACTTTTGTCAAACTGAGAAATCTTGCTTTCATAAACTATACCAACTTTTTAATGTATAATGATTAACATGCTGTAATTCACAGTTTAAATTTAAAAGTCTAAAGAGTATACAACTTAAATTCTTATTTGAATAAGGATTGTCCTTCAGCAGTGATCGGGATTCGAAACTGGATGTTTTCTGGTGACAGCTCAAATGTTGTACAGGAGAGGTTAAGCTTTATTAGCTCCACCTGCCGGTTTTACAAGGTGATTCCGGATACTATTAACATAATCTAATTTGCATACAGTTTGATGCGGTATACTGCAACACACCCACAGTGTTATACCGCAGCATACCCCGCTTGTTTTGAATGGCTGCATCTGTACCTACTTGAACACAGATTTGAATTAGCCAACCAGAACTTGATAGACAAGACATTGGAATGTATTTGTCTGAGGCTAATAAATAGGGCAATACAAAATACACAATTTAGAAGAGAGGTCTGCAAGGAAGAAATTAAGCCTGGGAACACAGAAAGTTAGTCCTGTGAAGTTAGGCCCGTTAGAATTGGACACAAAGACATAAGGCAACTAGCACTCCAAGGAGAAGAAGTAACAAAGAGCTCAACTGGACCAGGGAAGCAAAGTCTGATAAGCTGCTCCACCCTCTCCACTCACAGCAACCTGGATCAGCTCCTGAGCAACGTCACAGCAAGTTTCCCTGGATTAGGTGATGCCTACTTCCCCTCAAAACATAAGGAATTTAGTTTGCATACTTCCTAAAGAATTAGTTTGTATTTACTTTTTGCTTGGGTTCAATGCCTGATAGTGATAGCGTAAAATGTTTATCTTGATAAGAATTGAATGTAACGTGTTTTGCCTTGAATTAGAATTCAAGTTATTAATATTTAGCTGTTCTTAAGCTTAGCAACTTGCACTTTTCTAATTCTCTATTTTCAAACCAATCCCTCATCTCTTTTCATAAGCCTTTTGTTTTTATTATTTTAATTCCTAATAAACTCATATATTTAATAAAACAAAGCAGCCCTGACCGCAGTGTACCTCGCTCATTTTGAATGGCTGCATCTGCAGTGACCGCTTGAGTCTCTTTAAGTTTCACCTTCTGGCCCCCCACTACAGTAGCCTCCTGTCTGTTAGAAAATTGTACTTTTCATTTCTCCACGGTTTTAACAGACAAACATTATACAGTAGCTGCGCACCTGTGTCCCATAAGGACAGGACTTATATATTATTCAGGCAGTGGAGCATGCCTGACCCTCAGCTGAGTGGTCATCTGGAACACCTGAGTGAACTAGAATTGTTACCCCATTCTCACTGTTCAGGTCCACCATGCACACCTCCTGATTAAGAAATCCCTATATCTGCATTTTCGCAAATCATTTGCTGGAGGGTAGGTGTAGTGCACCTGCTCGCTCCCCCCTTCCCTTGCTAGGGGGTCAGGGAGCTGCCCCAGCACTAGGAGAGCTAGTTCACAGTCTTTGAACTCGCTATCACTCACCAAGCCCATGTCTGTGCGGGAGGGGATTCTCACACCACCCTTTGTCATGTTCTGCACTAAGAGGTGGGTGGCTTGACCATCCAGCTCAAGTCTGGGTGCACCACGGTTGGTCAGACTCAGACTGACAAACTGAACTGATGGCTGGAAGAAAACCTACTCGGCTTTTATTCTCTGTCCCTTCCTGGGGACGGGGTGGGTTGGAAATCCTGCTGTCAAGGCAGGAACAATCAGGTAAATCTCATTCACTATCTGGCAGGCCTGAAAAATGTTACCTGACTGTAGGTTCCCTGGGTCACAGCGGAGGGGATTGGCATCTGGGATCAGATGTGACCACAGCACACTAGTCCCAGTGTCCAGCTGGGCCCCCTGTTTAACCTGTGAATGTTGCACCAGGTTCACCTGGCGGTGGCTCTGTCAGTGGTGCTCAAACAGATCCTCACTACAAGAGAACGTCTTAGAACTACATCACCAACCTGTCTCCTGCCATCTGCATCCCTTCCACCACTGCGTTGTGATGGTCCTGAAACTCATTTTCATCACCAGGTGGGGAGATCTGCTCCGCTTTAGGGATGTAAAAGGGGTGTGCTTTACCTGGCAGGTCAGGTGGCTGCTTGGAGCACACGCCTTTGGCAGGGAGGCCTTTCCCAGTGGGCAAAAGACGTATAATATACGTCTATTAAACGCATACCTTAGACGTCTAAATGTGGTCTACAATTCGTCTAGAATGAAATTCTAATATACGTCTAAAGTTATACGTCAATTATACGTCTATGTTTAGACGTTTATTATACATAAATGGTTGGAGTTTTATTATACGGATAAATTTAGAGGACTATTATACGGATAACTTTAGAGGACTATTATACGTATATGGTTAGAGGTCTATTATACGTATAACTTTAGAGGTCTATTATACGTATATGGTTAGAGGTCTATTATACGTATATGGTTAGAGGTCTATTATACGGATAACATTAGAGGTCTATTATACGTATATGGTTAGAGGTCTATTATACGGATAACATTAGAGGTCTATTATACGTATATGGGTAGAGGTCTAGTATACATCAAAGATAGATTTTATAGGTGTAGAAACAAGTAAACCAAGCCAATGATTAGGTTTAGAAATTTATTCTGAAAATACACATTCACACCTGAAACATATGTATTTCAAATTACACATTGTATACAATCAATCAACAATCAACATATGGGCAATAATCATAAAAAACACAGTCTTAAACTTCAGCTACAAATTCTGGTAACATGGCAATATACAGTATAGTAATGACAAACACAAAACTAATTACATTAACACACTAACTCAAAGCCACATTTTGATTCAAATATACATTTTAAAATGTACAACTTCTATATTTCCAAGAAAAAAAAAATATTACAATGGAAGTTAAGACGATTGTTGTCCACTATTTGCAAACCCTGTCTAATTGTCCTAACAGTTAGAACCAAAAACCTATTATTTTCAGAGTCCAGATCTTCTGGCCCCCTGCCTTGCATATGCATTCTTCAAGTAACACATTGCGTGCTCCTTTATTTCTTTTTCTGTTGATGTAGGGTGGGACTACAGCACCGCAGCTAGGAGAAAATTATATAATATTACTTCCCAAATAAATGATGATTAATATCTTCTTTAGTATAATCTAAAAAATGAACGGTTTACTAAGCTCAAAGCTGAAATAAATGTATAAAATTTGGCTTGCATCATAGCAGTTGAGCAATAAAGTCTGTCCTAAT
This sequence comes from Lepisosteus oculatus, assembly GCF_040954835.1. Taxonomy (NCBI): domain Eukaryota; kingdom Metazoa; phylum Chordata; class Actinopteri; order Semionotiformes; family Lepisosteidae; genus Lepisosteus; species Lepisosteus oculatus. Next base: position 25,757,347 of record NC_090700.1, read on the forward strand.
TAAAGAGTACCCAAAGTTTGAAAGTACAACATAGAATAAGAATAAGAGAAACGGCAAAATGATTTTGTGTCATCTTCCCCATTCACACTATTTTATGTGCCATTTTTTTGCTTATTCACGTACTATTTTAATCAAAATAATATTAAGAAAGATCTGTATGTATTCAGATAGTATTATTATTGTTCATACTTACTCGTCAAAAGAGGATTGCTGAGATATTTGCGGATATACTTCTACGTTTGAAAAACGTGTCCAAAATGGTGACCAACGAATACTAGCAATGCATTGTGGTATATAACCGGAAAATATGCTGGGTTCGATATTTTCTCAACGTATGCGTTTATTAATGTTGTCGATATTATGGTTGAAATTTAACATTGATAATACATCGCGGCTATGTGCCCCCTGCTATGAGCTGATGTGCAATTTTAACGCATGCAGTTAGTAAGGATCGGTCACTGTTGTATGGTATTATATAAAATGACATTATGGGATAGGATGGGGACAGGCCTGGCATCACGGGGGGAGGGGGGCATGTCGCCCCTTCAGTTTTGGGCAAAAAGATTTACCTAACTTAATTTGCGCCCTAAAAAAATAGTTGTACTTTGTCAATGGTCAGACAACACTAAATGACACGAACAGTCACTCAGTCTGTTTGATGGGCAGGAGGGCTATCCGTCCAGGAACTGCACATATCAGTGTCGTTATTGAGTGTCAACATTACGATCCTGTTTGCTCAGGTGGACCGATTCCTTGCAGTAGTTTATCATTATACTTAAAATCGTTATATAACTAGGACTAGTTATAGCAGTCTGTGCTTTCTGTTGGTTTTACAACATTTTTTTCTTAACGATTCAGAACGTCCATGTAGCTGCAAAAATGAACGCTTATGGTACTTTTCGCTCCAGGCAAACCGTGAGAGTGACGAAAAATGTGAAACTGCCGTAAATATACGTTTATTCGACGAATCAATGCCCACTGGGTTGGGACCTTTGGCTGGGGCAGGACTTCCCTGTGTATCCAGGAAAGAAGAAAATATTTTTATTTCTTGACCAGAGGGAACAGAAAGAATCTCCGCACGGGCTATTGTGTTCTGTGGGCACTGTGTGAGCACAGTATAACTCTTGACTCCCCTTTCCATCTGTACAAATCAAATCAAAGTTTATTTATCAAATGCACAACAATACAGCATGCAGCAGTAGTTGCTGGCAATGAAATGTCTTTTCTATGAGCTCACAAAAATAACAAGAATCACAAAAATCACAAAATTAAGGTTATGAAAATAAGGTTACATGATAATAGATAATAATGTAATAGAAATTGAATAAAACTCAATATGAACAGAGCTGCTATGTGTCTATGGTGTATACAATATATTATGTCCAAGTTCCAAGTAGTGCAGTATGCTGAATACAATGAAAACTCTATGTCCATGTAGCCATTATGGGTAATTTGCTAAAGGAGCTGCAGGTTGGCTGTTTAGCAGTCTTATTGCCTGGAGGTAGAAGCTGTTCTGTAATCTGTTGGACTTTGATTGAATGCTTTGGTACCGTTTACCAGACTGTAGGAGAGAAAACAGTTTGTGACTGGGATGACTGGGTTCCTTGAGAATGGACGTGGCCTTCTTAAGACATCTAGCTGAGTAGATATCCTGGATGTTTGGTAGCTCACAGCTGGTAATGAGCTGCACTGACTTCACCACCCTCTGCAGTTCTTTGTGATCCCATGCGGAGCAGCTCCCATACCAAGCAGTGATACAACCAGTCAGGATGCTCTCAATAGTGCACCTGTAGAAGTTGGCCTGGATTTGTGACGGCATGCCAAACATCTTTAGAGCCTACAGAGAAAGAAAGGGTGCTGCCGTGCTGTTTTGACCACAGTGTTGGTGTGGTGGGTCCAGGTTAAGTCCTCTGAGATGTTAACTCCCAGGAATGTAAAACTGCTCACCCTCTCCGCTGTAGTCCCATTGATATTGAAGAAAGATATAAGATGTGAAGAAAGGGTTAACTGAGTCCTTTATGCATGAGGACTGGATTTCTAAGTAACAGGCTAGAGTTATGGCAGGAAAGGGGGATAACTGGTAAGGATTCCAGATGCCAGCTAGGAGACCCCCAGGGAAGAAAACCTAACACAGACCATTAAGAGTGACCAAAGTCTGTGAACTGGCTGGACACCGTGGCCTCCCTCCATTACCATGGTAACGAACTACGTCAGAAGCGGCAGAAAAGGGCTATATAAACTGGAAGTTTTGCACCAGTACTTCCAGCCTGTTGAGCAGGTCCTGGCCAATGAGTGGTTCTGTTTTAAACCCAGAGATATAAACAGGATGCACTACCTCCATCGACACCAACCTAAGTAGTACCCACACTCTGTGTGTGATCTTGGCAAGGTCCTGTGTGTAACTACATGTATCCTGTTCACAAGGTTCCACTCTATGTCGCATGCCCTTTCTTTTTGCCACCCATTTTAGCTTGCCAAATAAACCTGATGATATCAAACACATTTCAGCCCCAGTGTCAATCAGTGTCTCCCTGTGTAAGACATGTCCCATGGTAACCATGTCCCATGGTAACCATGAGATAAAAGTCTCTGGCTTTTCCTCTCTGTCTTAACTTCCCCAGAACCTTGCTATTGCCTGCCTTCTCTCTGACTTCAGGGGTAGAGTCAGCAATTGAGTGGGAACCCTTCCAACCAGTCAGACTGACTGAGGGAGGAGGAAGAGGTGGGTCTCCGCCTCCTCCAGTGGAGAGGGGCATGGCCCATTCTCTGGAGGTGGAGAATCTTAGCTCATTTACGTTTTCGGCAGCCTTGGGGAAAGTTTGTCCCTGTCCAAATAAGCCTGTTCAAGCCTGGCCAGGCGGGCGGCTATTGAGTGCTTTGGCTTAGCCTTTTAGCTAGCTTTCTCTAGCTCTGTCCCTCCCCAGGTGTACTCACGGCATTTAGGATGCTTGGTGCAGTCCTGTCTGCCTGCTTTGCGGCAGGGCTTAGCTGGCTCAGGAGCTTCCGCTCCTTTAAGCAGGAGGGAATTTATAACCCTGCTGGCTCTGACAGTGAACACAGTCACTTAAACAGCTTATTCGCTCAGAAGAACAGTGGACCTCATACTCCCAGGCTTGCTGCACTAATCTCCTAATATCAGTCATTTTCATGGTCTGTGCATCAGCATGCATCAAGTTTTTCTTACTGATGAGTGGAGATTGGCAAGGAATAAGCCCTTGAAATTTGCATTCTCTTCGCAACCCTCATAATTTCGTCCCCTAAAAATAAGTGCGTCTAAGTCTCTTGTAATATTTGCAAAGGGACTCAGCTCTCTTGTGCTTAACGTGATGGACCGCGCCCACAGCAGCAGTTGGGTCAATAAATTTAACATGCTCTTGGATCAGGGTTTGGCACAGCTCCTCAAAGTCATTACAGACCTCTTGTGTCTGCCTTGCCGTCCACTCATGTACGGCTCTGCTGGTAGTTTTTCTCACCAGCAACACTTTCTCCTGTTCTGTGGCATCTGGTGTAAACCACAGTGTGTACCTGAACTCATGAATGTAACTCTTGACATTATTCCCTAAAACAGTGGGGTCAAATCTCTCTGTGTCCTTCTCTAGCTCTCTCAGCGAGTAGAGGTTTATTTTCCTAGCTTCTCCGATGATGGAGAGATGGCAGAGATCGTGGTCGGGGGGCCTACGTCTTAATTGACTTGGCTCTCTAACCCACAATGAACCATTTACAGATCCTGGCCAGGAGAACTCTCTCTCAGGCAGAGCCCTTAGCTCCCAGCTAACCGAGCGCTTCGGACTGCTTGATGGAGTGGAATGGTTGTGCTGCAGCTGCTGTGCTTCCTGCAGGGCAGCATCCAGCTCCTGTCTAAGCAAGTCTTTATCCTCACTGACGCGCAACAAGTCCTTACACATTTTATGGTTACATTCACATAAACCCTCCAATTCCCCTTCTTTTACATGCAGGCTAGCCTTTAGCTCTTTCTGAGCCTTTTCAGCGAAAGCTTTCTCAACAGACAATATGAGTTGGCTTTCATATTGTTCATTTCCTTTATTTCTCACTGATTATGTTTAACAGCTAGACTCGCTCAGTCCTATACATCTCAAGTTTACCCTGAAGCTTTTGGAACTTCAATAACTCGGACAAGGTCAATTCAAGCTGTTTAGCAAGGTTTCAGGCGCAACTAGATGCAACCTGCATTGTGTTCATAGACCCTCCCACATTAAGCTGGTTCATTACCTTGGCTACCAGGTCTACCTCAACCTTTTCAAATTAGTCAAAATTCAATTTCTCAGTACTGTGCCAGTAGTAAGGATTGTCAATGCTAGAGAGAGTGCTTATTAGCGACCCTAATTTAGACTTTTAAACAACCATTGTTATTACTCAGGAAAACGTACATTTTTCTGTATTACTTTTAAGTACGAAATCACAGTTCTACTACAGAGCACCACAATATCAAATATGCAACCAATCAAGCACTACACTGTAGCTTAAAGAGCAAGGGGAACTTTTTTTTCTCTGCTTTCAGCACACTCTGTATTGTCGTGCATTGAAGCTGCAGTGTTTATTTTTTACTGAATTATTCTGCTTGATAAACTCATTTAAATCTGAATCATCCTCACACAGGTCACCAATACATGTAGGTTTTTTGTGCATTTGCTGGGACAATTATTAATTGTAGCAGTAAGTCACAAAATTATTCTTCAATGGTTATTAGAAAACTGATCTTGCAGAACAACTCAGCAACACACACACATGGATACTAATACACGAGAATACATTTACTAATACATAAAATGTGCATAGAAACATACCAGATCTTATAGTGAGGGTTAGCAGAATACAAAAGGTATATATTAAATCACGAAGAGTTACAAATACCGAGAGACATATTCATTCAGTATACCATTCATTTATACCATTTCATTAATGAGCTTTGATTACAACTTCTACACTAGATACTCAAAAGCGAGTACATCACTCACAGGAATTAAACTGACATCAATTGGGGTTAAGGTAACAATTGAATTCTCGAGCTGTAATGCAGAATGTTGAATACTCATGTAATGTTTTTGAATTTAGATCTCCCGCAGACACAAAGGAACAGCGACAGGCTGTTGCTGTGTCCAATTGGCATCCTCTGGCCCGGTGCCAGGCAGTCCTGGTGCAGCTGGAGGTCTGGGAGAAGAAGGGAGAGATTCCTGCTGCGGCGTGCTGGCAGTGACTCTCTGAAGACCGGCTAGTTAGTCCTGGCTGAACTAGCAGAGTTTGTGCATACTCTTTAGACGGGAAGGAGACCGGTTCGTTCCCTAAGTAGCACAAGTCCTGAATACTGAGATTAGCTGTCGATAGTTCCGACCGTAGTTCATAAAACAGAGCGCCTTCCAATACATATAACTACTGCATGATTTCTTTATCTGTTTCAGCTAAATGAGGGGGATTAAATCAGTCAGAATCTTGGTGTGACGATTGTAAAAATAACCCTTCTTCCCTCCTTTGTTTAAAGAATTTTGCGAAGAAATCCTTAATCACAATGCCATCACTTTATTTATCCAGATACATGAATTCGTGCCAGAGCCAACAACAAACTATAATAGTGGACTATTTTTATGTATTCACTATATAAGAAACACACCTACATTAATACTCTGATCACACTGAACCATTGGGTGCAGCGCTTTGTACATTGCCACTACAAGGACAATAAAAGTTTTTTTAAAAGAAACGGATGTAAAATGTTTCTGTAATGTCCAACTGTGATATTTTAGCTGCTTTGTTACACGATTCCATATTAATACTGTATAACTATCAAGTGTTGTTAAATCACTACAACATTTATCTTTATACAGTAACAGCAAGTGGTGTTCTTACTATGTATTCTTAGAAAAGGATAAAACATTATATTTTTTTATGAAGTACACAATAGAAGCTTAACAATGTTAGAACAAGCATGTTAAAACCAGAACCCATGTAAGTTACCAAGTTAAAGACTTTGATGCATCAAATACTTCTGCATAGTTCAAATATTAATGAAGAAGGTGAAAGGTTGTGTACTTTTGTCCAACTGAGCAATCTTGCTTTTGTAAAGTATACCGACTTTTTAATGTTTAATGATTAATATGCTGTAATACACCATTTAAAATTATTACATATCTAAAGAGCATACAACTTAAATTCTTAACTGTAAAAGGATTGTCCCTAAGCAGTGACCGGGATTCAAAACTGGGTGTTTTCTGGTGACAGCTCAAATGCTGTACATGAGATGTTAAGCTTTATTAGTTCCTTCTGGCAGCTTTACAAGGTGCTTCTGGATATTATTATCATATTTCAATTAACATGTGGTATGATGTGCCACGTCCAGAGCATTTTTAAACAGTATACCTCAGCGTACCAGGGTGCAATATTTCAGATGGAAAGCTACTTTCAATGGCACAAACCAACACAGGCCCAGATCTAACAGTTAAGACTGGTGTGGACTTCCTGTACCCTTGTATGGGAGCTGAGTGACTTCAATGAATGCAGCTTGAAAGCTACTTTCAACTGCACAAATACAGCACTGTTACAGCACTTTTGTTACTACTGTGTGGGTAGTGTAGGCCCAGGAGTCAGCATTTGAACAATGGAAAATGTAATATGGTCTGATAAGCCATCTTTCACCCTATTTCCTATATCCAGACAGATTTACGTTTGGAGAAAGCCAAAGGGTGCCTTCAACTCACAATTTCTGTTGCCAACTGTTAAACATGGTGGGGGGTGTGTAATGGTATAGGCAGCCATCTTGTGGGAGTCATTGGGTCCGATGATTGCTCTGCATGGTCGTATAACAGCCAAGGAATATGAGGTCATCTTACAGGACCAGTTGCACCCTATAGTGCAAACACTGTTCCCTCATGATATTTCCACATTCAAGGATGATAATGACCCCATACACACCGATAAACAAATTTAAGAGTGGTTTCATGAACACCGGGATGAAGTTAAATGCCTTTCATGGCCTCCCCAATCACCAGATTTAACCATTATTGAACCTTTATGGGAAGTTCTGGAACGCAGAGTGCAAAGTTGATTTCCACCTCCTTCATCCTTCGAAGAACTAGAGGCTTTTCTTCTTGTAGAATGGTGAAAAATCCCACTACACACAGTTCAGGACTTGTATGACAGCATTCCAAGAAAGATTGAAGCTGTTCTGAAGGCAAAGGGTGGCCCTATTCGTTATTAGGTCCTTGATATTAATATATTTTTAGGTGTTTCCATTATTTTGTCCACCCCTGTAATGTTTAAAAATGACGAATTGTCAATATAGTATATACGGTATATTATTTATTGTATTTTATTATTAGAAAAAGAGTCTTAATTATGCCACATTTATTCAAAACACAATTTGTGTGATGTACAGGAATTGAACACAGATCACTAGCATGGCAGGAAAGAATGCTTAAGAGTCGGTCTGCTTGTGCAAACTAAATTAAACATTAAAGGTGTTTTATCTTCCATTACACTGTAACTATTTTATAGTTAAAAGTATAAAGTATAAATGCATACTGTATATACTATATAGATGACAATTAAAACTGATGTTGTAATTGTTTACAGGGAAAGTGAAATCTAAGGGATGTGTTTCAAAACAAAATGATATGAATAAAAAATGCTGAACTTAAACTTGCATGGTATTACTGAAAATACACTAAAAAAGAATATTAAAAATAAAAACAATTGTAATTATTCTAGGAAAAATGTGATATCCTTAAAGAAAAAATCATTTATATAGTGCAGACTTGTGTAGTATCAGTTCCAACACATCTCAGCATGCAACCATGTACACTAGTAAGTTATTCAAGTCACTATAAACTTATTTTGCAACAGACAAAGGTGTCACTGTACAATAAGGATTCACTGTGCCACCTGGCAGTTTTACTGAGTAGTGCAGTACTGCTTCAAATTATTTGAAAAAAAATAAAAAAAAAGGGTTGGGTGGTGGCAGTTCTTGTGGTATGGTCCATTACACCTGAAGCATTCGGAGTGGATCCATCTGTGCATATTCTCTTATTTGGGTAGTTCTCATCACATAAGTATCAGACATTTTTATATTTCACTTTAGTACAAGCCTTAATCAGATGTCCCATTTCCCCAGATCTTATACACATCATTGGTTGATATTGACAGAAAATCAAACAAAATCAACAATCATCATCAGTAACCATCAGTGGTCCTTTTAAAACCACACAATATCTTTTCAACCAAATAACTATATTTTCTTGTTCAGTGGTTCATCTTATATCAAATATTTCAATTTTGTTCAGTGGTTCATCTTAACCACTACTGTTTTAATTGCATTATCTAAAAGCCAAGTTAGTTTAAACGTACAGATGCAGCCATTCAAAATGCGCAGTAAAAACCGGAGGTACGGTAACCTACCCACAAGCCACCGCAGGGCACCGCGGTAAGTGATTGGGTGGCCAAAATGACCGACAGGGGCACTCGTGGTGCATTGGTTGGTAGTGAAGATTTAATCATTTAATGTCTTTACTGTGCACATTTTAATCCGCCTAGTTTTGAATATTTATATGGAATTTTACCACTAAAGGGAAATTTTAGTAGCTGAGCATAAAAAGAAGAGGAGCATAACACATCTGAAGGTCATAAACTATATTAATTTAGGAACATAAACATTACTGTATGTACATAAACTGTACTGTGTATGGCTGGTCTTGATAGTTTAAAGAAAATATACACACCAGTCTTCCATTTCTCCCGAAACATTTTAAGCATCAAAAATTTATAATACGGTCCCCAAATATGCGATTGCTGTATAGAATGATTTTTTTTTAATTATTTAACACGAAAATTAAGCTGTTTACGTTCCTCCACCTGAAAATATAGTCCCTCATTGCTATGCAACGCAAAAACACAGCCACAAGTAACTAGCAAAAAGAGGACATTAGCTAGCAAATCTGATAAAGAAATAAATGATTATTTTGTTTATTTCTTTTGCACATTTATTTGAACATTTCCATCGATTGTACAAGCACTTGGAAACTGTCCAATCCCTAGCTCATCAGGCATTTTCTTTTATGCTGCAGGCATTCTCCCGGTCTGGCGCCAGTCTGTGTCTTCTAGGATATAATGCCAGAGAACTCTTGTTTTTATGTCCACTATAACAGACAATCTCCTTTGCTTTTAAACGAGCGTTAAATAATTTCCTAAAATGAAAATGATTTACTTTATTTCCCTCACGCGATCAATAAAAGTATCTAACATCTGTCTAAACTATGGGACAGAATGCTGGGGTCTCCCCATACCACAGATTATGGTAGGGCTCCAGAATGGTAATTGGCTGACACCATCTGACACCCCTGTGATTGGAGAAAAAAGACGTGCTGGTTTGCTATACATACAGTACTGTACCAGGAAGAGGATTTCTTTCTAAGTTTAAGAAGTAAAAACCTTACAGCGTACACAGATTTCTAAACTGATCAGGATCGTTATCTTTGTCTTATGCATAATAATGTTCACCGCTATGTCCAGCAAATTAATAATAAACTTTATATTATATAGCGTTTTAAACGAATAAGTAATTAGATTGCTCATAAACCTAATCACTTATTCTACATAAACACAGCGTAAATTCTCTCTGAAAATGCTTTTTCTTTTTATTTAGGCTCAGATTTCAACTATAGATCGTATTATTAATAACCATAATAACATAATAACAACCAACCAACAAAAACAACCATATAAACATAATACCAACCAAAAACATAGATAACAACCACAATACAAAATCAAATATATCAAACCATTATACTCTCGCAAATTCCTGCAATTATCATAATCCCGCCCCTTATGCAAAACCAAACCCTCCTGCCCAGTTTATCCTCTTTATCATAAACAAAATCCACCTCAATTTTCAACATAAAGCATTACACAAAATCAATACCTCAACACTCCATACTCAACAACGATAATTCACAAGCAGCCAGAACATGTAACTCCACATTCCCAAACAGACCTAATTTCCATAGCCCCGCCCCTTATGCAAAACCAACATCCCTCCCCTGTTCTCTCTCTCCCCTGGCATTTGTAATTGTTTTTATTTTCAAATAAATTTTAGCAAAGTCATGTATTTTAAAAATCTTAAGATTTGTATATTTATGTCTTTATTTAGTGGATTCATTAGTGAAAAAAATGTCTTTTATGTAAACCATGTTTGCTATTAATTCATTCAGGGCTAAAATATGTTCATTGTCTTCCAATGAAAGAAGGGTTCCTTTCGCCATATTCGGGTTGACATTAGAAGCTTGCCATGCCCGGACTGTTACACCAACGCATTAGCATGTTAAAGCGATTTCATTAAAGGAGCCTAGCTTTCTTAACTAGTAAGTACTGAAGTTACTGGGTTTTTTTTGGGGGGGGGTGTCTTTCGCTGGAAATCTCGCCCCCTTCTACTTTGAAAATACCTGTGAAACCGGTTTAATTCGTCACAGCCAGCACTCCCGCAGAGAGGGAGGTTGTACTTGCAGTGTATACAGTAGATGGGAAAGCCAGAGCCGACCTCTACGCCGCCCACGTGTTATGCTCTTCGTTAATGTCTAAGCCGGAACACATCATTATATCTCATTTTGTATTTCTTAAAAAAAAATCGTTTGGCCAGCCTAACAGTATTGTTGTTATTGTTTTTTAACCTGTAAAGCGCTTTGAGGTGCCACCTTTAAAGGCACCATATACAATAAAGTTCATTATTATTACTATTGTTAATTTGCTGGACAGAGAGGTGAACATTATTACACAGAAGACAAAGATAGCGATTTACGTTGCATTGTGCATTGTGCTGCTGTAATACAGTTTTAAATAATTAAAAGTCTAAACAGTATCAGCTTTATTTATGGGTTTTAAATAAAGGCGATTTAAACGCGATTTAAATCAATATAGATGTTTATATTGTAACGCCTAGGTGACTATTCATTGTTATTAAAATGACTTAAATTCGATCATGTTGTTATATTTAGAAATATAAATTTGTTTGGTGCGAGTGAGGTTTTAATTAATCTCTGACTCAGGAAACGTTTCATTTTTTCAAAGAAATGTTTGTTAAAAAATTTCATTGCTGCAGTGGGATTCAATCACAGACCATGTGAGGTAGGAGTCAGGAGCCTAACCCACAGTGCCACCGGCAAGGTCACGTGCAGAGTGCTGAAAAAGCACTACAGAAACAGTATCAACAGACAATGTACAGCGTGTACTATTCTTGTGTTGCGGTACATGAATATAATTATATCGTTATTAATTTCTTTAGATACGCGATTCCATATTATATTCCCTTTTAATCAAATTCTAAAAGTATGCTTGTTGACTCCAGTATCACGTTAGTTAAAGACTTCGATGCTTAATGTTTAGGGAGAAATGGAATACTGGTGTGTATGTTTTCTTTAAAGTACCGAGACCAGCCATATACTGTATGTTAAAGTTTCAAAATTAATATCGTTTATGGCCTTCACACGCTTTACAGTATGCTCCTATTCTTTTTATGCTCAGGTACTAAGATTTCCCTTCAGTGGTAAAATTCCATATAAATATTCAATACTTAAACGGGCACAGTTAAGACATTAAATATACATATACATACTGTATACAGTACAGTTTGCATACGGTAATATGTTTATGTTCCTAAATCAATCTCTTTTATGAGCATGTGAAAGGGATGGTGAATTGATTCTCAAAAACTACTGTACTTTGCATGATTGGAAACAAATGCGTGATTGCAAAATGCTGTGGTGTTACTTTTACAAAGACAGTCAATGAAGAAAAGAATGTGGACCAGGGCAATACTTTGTTTACAGCTTGTCCAAGGTCATTCATTATTAATACTATTAGTAATATCTTCGTTAAAGACTTTGATGGCGACAGCTCAAACATGAGAGGTTGAGCTTTATTAGCTCCACGTTGAGGAAATTCCGGATACTATTATTTTAATTGCGGTATTATAGGAGAATTTACGGTAACTCGCGGTAGACTGCGTAAAGCGCACCACAAAATAATGCGGTATCGCCCGCGCATTTTGAATGGCTGCATCTGTACACAGTATACCATTTATTTTTCTTGAAAGCACTAGCATCATTTACCCATTCTTTTTAAAATCTTTAAACTGATATCCCTCTCCTTTCCCGAAGTAAGAACTGTTAAACATCTATAAATTAAATATCTTCCTTGCAAAATCATTAGAGAAACATCACACCTACAGTGCTGTGAAAAAGTAAGTACACCCCATGAAAACCTGTGTGTTTTTCAACATATTTGCATGTATGGATATTTGATTTTCATTTCAACAATATTGATAAAGTTGATCTAATTTAACAAATAACAATGAAAATTATTCTTTGCAATTATTTATTCAACAACAAAAAAATAGAAATGCAATAGTGTGCTGTGGAAAAAATAAATACACCCCCTAGCTTCAATAGCTGGTGTTACCCTCTTTGGAGAAAATCACTTCTTGTCTGCGTTTCTTTGAATTGTCTATCAGTCTGCTACATCAACTTGGAGAAATTTTTGCCCACTCCTCCGTACAGAACTACTTCAACTGTGTGATGTTTGAGGTCTTTCTTGCATGTACTGCTCACGTCAAGTCCCCCCACAGCATTTCTAAGGGGTTAAGATCTGGGCTTTGACTTGGCCATTCCATAACCCTCCATTTCTACTTTTTGACAGATTGCCTCACATTCTCCTCACGTACTCTCTGCTGCAATGTGGAATTCATGGTTGACTCTATGATGGCACACTGGCCAGGCCCTGAGGCAGCAAAGCAGCCCCAAACCATAATGCTTCCACCAACATGCTTTACAGTTCTTTTGGTCAAAGGCAGTTTTTGGTTTTAGCCAAACATGAAGTCTGGCATTGTGGCCAAACAGCTCTACTCTTGTCTCATCCATCCACAGCACATTGTTCCAATAGTCCTGATCTTCACCTAGTTTTTGCCTGGCAAACTTCAGTCGTGCATCTATATTCTTTTTGAGATCAGAGGCTTCTTCTTTCCTGACCTCGCGTGTAGGGCAAAGTTGTGCAGTCTCTTTCAGATGGTTGACTCATGCACTTTGACATTGAGGCAAGACTTGCCCATAAATTCCTTGATGTTATCCTGGGGTTCTTGGAGACTTCATGCAGCCTTTTACGATCAGCTCTTAGGCTAAATTTGGTGGGACAACCTGGTCTGGATAGATTGCCAGTGGTTTGAAATTTTCTCCATTTGTAGATGACCTTTCAGACAGTGGATTGATTGACTACAAATTGCTTGGAAATGGCTTTAAAACCCTTCCCAGACTCTAAGGCATCAGCAGTCTTTCATCTGAGGGCCTCAGAGAGCTCTTATGATCTTGGCATGTTGTAGCCACACACCTCAAATTGCTAAGACCAAACCAGACCACAGGTTTCTGATGTTTATAGAACGCAGCATCCTCCAAGTTACTCTCCAGTGATGCTGTAAGCATTTGCACCTGTTTTGGTGCACTTGATTCTAATTTAAAGCATTTGATGCAATGATAAAGGTAGGGGTGTTCTAACTTTTTCTGCAGAAGGAAATTGCATTTCTGTTGATTTAAATAGTACAAATGAGTGCAAATAAGTGTAATTTTTCAATATTATTTTTTAAAATTAGATCACCTTTATCTATCAGTATTGTTGAAATGACGATCAAGTATCCTTTTGTCCAAAAATGTAAAAAAAAGACAAACCTTTTCATGGGCTGTACTTACTTTTTTACACCACTATACACTGCTACACCTCCTTTCTCACTTCTTTACGGAAAATCCTCACACATATTTCTGTCTCCCTGTGCGTGAGTACACAGTACACAAAAGTACACAACCTACCTTTATCAAAAATATTTTAATTATGCAGAAATATTTTATAAATCAAAGTCTTTACCAAAGATATTACTAATAGTATTAATAATGAATGACCTTGGACAAGCTGTAAACTCAAAGCATTACGCTGGTCCACATTATTTGTAACCATCATTTTAAATGAAAATACAGTAGTTTTTCATCAACAAAAAGAAACCCCACAGCATTTCATTGATCAAACTAACAAGGATGGGACATTAGCTAGCCAAGGAATAAATTACTTTTTTTGTTTATTTCTTTGGCACATTTATTTGAACATTTCCATCGATTGTACAAGCATTGAAAAACTGTCCAATCCCTAGTTCGTCGGGCATTTGCTTTTAGTATAACAGACATAAAAACTCCCTTGCTTTTAACAGAGCATTTCATAATTTTTAACAACGAAAATTATTTAAACTGTGACACTTATCATTCAACCAGAGCTCAAAATATCACAAGGATCCTCAAGAGCACAACAAAGACTGTATTAAAAGATACTTTTATCAGATACATGAGAATCCAAGCTTTTTTATCTACACTTTCTTATCTACGCTAAGAAGTAGTCTTTAAAATTTATCACACAGTAAAAAGGCAAATTTCTGGGGTGTCCTTATACCAGAGATTATAGTACCGCTTCAGAAGGGTGTCAACCAGTCAGATTCCAGGACCAGAATTATCTGTTTTATGATCGAGAATATGGAATCACGTATCTAAAGAAATTAATAATGATAATAATTTAAGGATCTAAATATCTAAATCTATGTATCTATATAGCTGGTAGTATTACTGTATTTCACTTTCTTTGTAAACACGTTTTGTTAACACCCGAATCACAGGTGGATTCTGTTTTTAAGCACCAAAGTCTTACATGTGGTTGACCTTCCGACCATATTACTGTAATATATGTATTGCTGTTTCAGTGCATGTCATGTGACTTGCTTCGGTGGCATCACGGCTTAAGTGACCAATTTACAGTACTGTATAAACGTGAGGTCGGGTTTTCAAATCCAGCAATCACTATGTGTTTTTTTTAACAGAAACACTTCTTTGAAAAACTAAAATAGCAAATATTATGGACACTACAGTATATTGACATTTTTTATATTTCAAAATAACACATGTTCATACTCTATGTACAGTACACAGCGGTACCACAGGTTGAACTATAGGGTGCAGATCCACCTGAGCCCAAAAGCCCAACATATTAATGTGCATTCGCCTGGCGCAGCACGGTTTTCATCACTCTCTGCGGGAGTGCTGGCTGTGACAAATTAAAGCGGTTTCACAGGTATTTTCAAAGTAGAAGGGGGAAAGTCTTCCAGTGAAAGACACCCCCTCCCCATCCAAAACCCCTTTTTTTGCTTACAGTAGTAGTACTTAAGTACAGTACAGTAAGTACTTACTGTACTGTACTTACAGTAGTACTTCTCACGTTAAGAAAGCTAGGGGTTAGCATAAACTACTGTATTAATAATCAATAATATTAAATTTAGCACTATAATAAATTGTGCTAATAATAAATTCTGTTCTACTCTGAGAATGTAGGGGGGAGGAAGAATGCCCGTGGTCTTTTCACTGATAAACTTGTATCAAGCTGTCAACAAAAACCAGCTGTCAAAAAAAAGTTTTTTTAAAGGTCAATTGTGTGTCCATAATATTGCTATTTTGATATTGCTAATTGCTATTGCTACTGAGTCTCTGTGTCTACAGTACGTTGTTTGTGAACAAACTGGTTTCACAGGTATTTTCGACCCCCAGCCACTGTGGAGTGCTTTGAGGAGCCACCTTTAAAGGCGCTATATAAAATAAAGTTTATTATTATTATTATTAATATTGATCATATTTTTCCTGCCAGAACTTGTAAATTGTTGTTGTTATTGTTGTTGTTATCCTGTAAAGTGCTTTGAGAACCATGCTGTCCAGCTTGTCAGGTGCATTCTCTTGTAAAATAATAAGTAGAGTTCTGGGGTTATTAGCTCCATGTAAATACATTTTGTCTCCAAATCCACCACCACTTGTATGAATCATGGTTGTGTGCAGGAATTATTCAGTATGGCATCTCCATGTTCAAGTAAACACTGCTCTGTGTGCAAATGCAAATGCATTTAAAAAAAGTATTTTTTAAAAAAAAGCCACCTTTAAAGGTGCTATAGAAAATAAAGTGTATTATTATTATTATTATTATTATTATTATTATTATTAATAATAATAATAATATTGATTATATTCTTCCTCCCAGGACTTGTAAAATTGTTGTTGTTATTGTTGTTATCCCGTAAAGCACTTTGAAAGCACACTGTCCAGCATATTGTATTTCATTGCACTTTGACAGATCGTCTTATAATCACTTGTTGTTAGAATATCCCCCAAGAGGATATAGAGGGTATCCCCCAGGAGGTATCCAGGTCACAGTGAAACAGGGGTACAGTCTGCGGAAATCGCCTGTTTTCCATGTAAATAGTCCCTTGGTTCCGCACCCCTTGGTGTCTCTCTCTTTCTTTCTCTCTCTGTCTCTCTCTCTGTCTCTCGCATTATTGGCGGGCTTGTCTTGTGTCTCTTTCTCGTCTGGGTGCGGGAGTGCTGCTGGCGGGTGGTGACAGAGAAGAAATAAAGCGCGGTTTTTAACTCCACAAGTCTGAGTCTCTGTGTTTGTCCTCAACGAACCCAAATTCATTCCATTGGTGTCAGAAGCGGGAGGATGGACAGTGAACGGCCGATGATATCGGACTCAGAGAACTGCCAGTTCCCCCAGCCCCGGGGACTCCGGAGGCCGTCGGGTAACGGGAGCGGAGCGGACTAAAGGGGGGAAGGCCGCCCTTGAGCGACGCTACCCCCTCTCCGGAAAGGCAGAAGGAGCGTTTCACCCCGCCTGCTGTGGGAAGGGTTGGCCACAACCGGGGCTAATTCCTTCCCTGCCTCACCGAGGGCAGACCCTGCCAGGTCCTCGTTGACACAGGTTCGACCATCACCCTGCTGCGGCCTGGTGTCCTGCCGGACACTGAGTCAGCCGGACCCCCAGGGCACTCACCATGCACTTTGGGGCTGTGAGGGTGAAACACCACTTCTACTTTGCCCCAGTCCGCGAGGACTGTATCCTGGGGTTCACAATGTACTGTAGACATAGAGACTCTGTAGCAATAGCAATTACTGTAGCAATAGCAAAATAGCAATATTATGGACACTCAATTGACTTAAAAAAAAAAAATTTGACAGCTGGTACAGCACCCCACCACGCCCGCGTGCCAGCATTATATTCTCATGTACGGTTAGAATGTGTTCATTGTCTTCCAATGAAAGACGGGTTCCTTTCACCGAAGTCGGGAGACATTAGAAGCTTGCCACACCCGGACTGTTAAACCAATGCTTTAGCATGTTAAAGCGATTCCATTGAGGAGCTGGGCACGATAATTGTTTTATTCCTTGATTTTCTGATCTGCAAGGCCATTTGCCTGCAACGAATGTGAATTCTGTCTGGCATTGCCAGATTGTGAAAAAATAAAAGTATTTTAATCAAGATGGGGGGTTAAGGAGTCGTCTCTATGACACTCTCCCTTATAAAATTTACATGAAACAAAACCAAAACTAAAAATAAGATACAATCTACAGACATTCACAACATAAACATATCTTAAAAAATTTACATATATTGTTAAATGATTACTTTAAATATATACTTTAAGTTACTGAAACAGCCAGTTAATAAAATTGTTGCAATTGTGTTCTTGTTTGGAGTTGGGGATATTCTGACAACAATTGATTTAAAGACAATCTGTCAAAGTGCAATGAAATACAATATTACGCTGGGTAAACGTTCCGAGGTCAAATTCTTCCGCGGCGAGGGTACCTTTAAAGCGGAGACAACGAAAATAAAGTTTAATTTAATTTTGCTGGACAGAGAGGTGAACATTATTATGCAGAAGAAAAGACTCTTATTATTTCTCTCTTCTCTCTCTGATTATCAATACTCGTTTAATTGTGGTTCTTTTGGTTTCATGGAGGGCTTCTAAGATAGTTTGGCATTCAGGTCGATTGCCAGGTGAAAGGATTAGTAAATATATTTTGTTAAAGCAAGTTTTTTGTGACACATAAAAGACATATTGTGGCATTATTATATAGGATGGACACAGTGATTCAGACACTCGATGAATGAAAAAGGGCACTTTATTTTTCTGTACATCTGGTACAGCTCTCTCTGGCTCGCGTTCGTAGGCGCTTTCTCTCTGAGGGAACAGTTATTGGGTCTCCCTCTCATCTGGGCACAGGAATGCTGGCTTGCAGGTAGTGACGGAGAAAGAAATAAAGCGCTGTTTTTAACTCCACAAGTCTGAGTCTCTGCGTTCATCCTCACCGAACCCGAATTCGTTACATTGGTTTTAAAAGCAGGATGATGGACAGTGAACAACCATTGATGTCGGACTCGGAGAAGCACCGGTTCCCCCAACAGTCGAGTGACCCCCTAAAGCACCTTTTGGGGGTGAGCAGCAGCTGCCAGGGGCAAAGATGACCCCTCAGCACCACCAGTGGCCACAGCCCTTATCAGGGCTACCCAATGGCGACCTACTCAGCAGAAGGGGGGGCCCTTGGGTTGCCTCAGGCTGTGTGGTGGGAAGGAGACGCCAGACCAGCAGGGTCCAGCCCTCCACCCCTGCACCAGCCTGCACCGGTGAGACCGAGCCGATATAATGGGGAGGTCCCATGGCAAATGTTTTAGGCCCAGTTCCAGATGGCAGCCTGGGCAAACGGCCGGAGCTTATATTCTTATTTCACTGCCTCATCGAGGCCAGGCCCTCGTCGACACCGGTTCGACCATCACCCTGCTGCTGCTTGGTGTCCTGCTGGGCACCAAGGCAGCCGGAGCCCCAGGATGGGAAACCTCCAGCTTGCACCTGAGGACGGTGACAGGGCAGTACATAGAGGTCTTCGTCAAGCGGGTGCTTACCGTGCATTTTGGGGCTGCAAGGGTGAAACACCCCTTCTACATCGCCCCAGTCCGCGAGGACTGTATCCTAGGGTTGGACTGGTTGCAGCAGGTGGGTGGTTGCCTTGACTTGGGCCAGCGAGAGTAAGTGAGGCAGGGGGAATGAATCAGTCTTGCAGAGGGTGGGGCAGGAGGTGTCTGGGGCACGCGGACTGACCAGAGCGGGAAGCGGAGGCGGCAGCGGTGTGCGTCGCTGGGGCCTGTCGGAGCCGTGGGTGTTGGGACGAGCGTGCCGGTGCTGACTCTCAGGCCACCTGCCGGGCGGTTGATGTGGAGGCCGCTGGGGGGAATGCGGGGACCAAGTGCAACGGTGAGATAAGCTCGCCCCTCACCCCAACGCTCTGCGCACTGTGGGAGGCCTTGGAGGTGAGGGACAGGATGCTGCGCCGGGGGTGGCGGGTGCCCTCCAGCAGCGAGGTCAGGTGGCAGTTTGTGGTGCCAGGGTCACTCCGCGGGGCGCTTCTCCAAACTGTGCACGTCCAACCGGGCGTGGGGTACTTTGGCTCCTCGAAAACCTTGCAGCGACTCCAGGGCCACTTCTATTGGAGTCTCTGTTGCCGGGATGTGGAGCAGTTCTGCTGGACATGCGCAGTTTGCGTGGCCCAGAAGGGTCCCCCCGGGCGCTCAAGGGTGTTCCTCCAGCAACATCAAGGGGGGTGCCCATGGAGCAGGTGGGGGTGGACGTGCTAGGCCCGTTTCTGCAAACCGAGGCGGGCAGCCGCTAAATCCTGGTGGTGATGGATTATTTTATGAAGTGACCCGAGGCCTACGCCCTCCCGGATCAGAGCGTGTCCGTCGTAGCTGATGCCCTGCCGGAGGGGATGTTTGTCAGGCTGGGGATGCTGGAAGAGCTCCACAGCGACCAGGGGCGGAATTTCAAGTCCCGGGTGTTCGCGGAGGTGTGCCAGCGCCTGGGGATTAAGAAAATGCGGACCATCCCGCTGCATCCCCAGAGCCACGGGTTGGTGGAGCGTTTTAACTGGATGCTCTCCACTCAACTGGCCACCTTGGTTTCGCGGCACCAGCGGGACTGGGACCACCACTTCCCCCTCGCCCTCTAGCTGTGCTGGACCACTGTGTAGGAGTCCATCGGGTGCACCCCGCAGTGAGGGGAGGGACAGGAGTGAAAGTGGTCAGGTCAGGGTTTAGGAAGGCCACTGACCAGTGCAGCTGTCCCACAGTGAAATGGGCGTACAGTCTGGGGAGATCGCCCGTTTTCTGTGTAAGTAGTTCCTTGGTTCTTTTCTCTCTCTATTGTAATCGCTATTCTCCAACATTCCAATGTTAATGCGAAACAGAAGATATTATTAATAACCTTTTAATTCTGAAGGGAGGTCTAAAGGGAGGTCTCCACACGATACAGGTTCCTGCTACTGGAGCGATTCAGAGGGAAAGATGGTGACTATTCGTTGTTATTAATAAATTACTTAGATTCGAAAATGTTGTGATAGAAATATAAAAAAGTCAATAGAGTGTCCATAATATTGGTATTTTGCTATTGCTAATTGCTATTGCTACTGTCTGGGTCTCTGTGTCTACATTGTAAACAAACAAGTTTCACAGGTATTTTCAACCCCCAGTAAATTTCAAAAGTCACAAGATTTCGAAACACGAGGGCGGCGCAGTGGTCGGCTCTGGGTTTCCCATCTATGCCGATGCACTGCAAGTCCCCGTTACCCCGTTTTGATTTAAATCGCAAATGTGTGTTTAATTAAATGTCTTTATTGTTTCACAATCTGACAAATGCAACGTAAATCATTGTCTTTGTCTTCTAAGTATCTTATAAACTTTCAGCATAGCTTTCTCCCCATTTAGATTACGCTGGGCAAACGTTCCGAGGTCAAATTCTTCCAGCACGGGGGTACCTTTAAAGCGGAGACGACGGCACCGAAATTTTTTGGCGCGCCTTCTCTTTAAAGCCCTGGCCAAATATGAAGACAGTATGTACAGTTATAATTCAAACGGAATTAAAAACTACACATCCCATGGTGGTGCTTGTGATCATTGCGTTTAACCAACGAAACAGGGCGAAAAATCAGTCACATGACTTTGGGGCAGAGTTTCGAAAGCTTAACCTATCAGCAACAAAGCGAAATGTACACGATAGGCTACCTCAAACTGTCAGTTACACGACTGTGTATGTCGCTTAAGCCACTCCTATTTGGCATTTTAGTTATGGAGGCGAGAAGACACTCCCCCCCCCCCTCTGGGTGCCTGATTTGCCACCATCTTTAACCGCTTCGTGTCCAAATCGCAGTAGCTACGCATACGAAATAAAGTTCATACCAGCTACAAAACATATATTTTTGTGGTAAGAGGGAGCAAAACATCAGTATTTACTGCTATTAATTAGTGTACGATGTATAGTTGAAATCTGAGCCTAAATATAAAGTTAAAATCTCGACAAAGCAATGTAGGAAATACAGAGAAAATAAATCCTTTCTGAACTAAAACTAAAACTAAAATCAGTTTCGATCAAGGTCTCTAAAACGAACAAGAAAAAGAGGATTTTCAGAGGGCAATTACGCTGTGTTTATATAGCATAACTGATTTATAATCTAATTTCTTGTTCGTTTAAAACAGTGAAATGTCAGCTGCAAAAGATCGCACCAGAAACAGCACTCTCTCTGCCTGTCATAGACGTTCAGGAAAGGCTGAATGAAGTCATGTCAAGTACAATAATTCGGTGATCAATAATAACAGTTGTAGGACAAGAAACAAAAGATAGTGAAAACTTAAGATTTTTAAGGCTAAAACTCAAATTCATTCTACAGATTAAGGCAAATGAAAATTCAGGACGTTAAAGTGCTAGAGGTGTAAAAAAATACAAAAATGCACATGAGCAAAAAGTTTTAGAAATGGATCAAACAGAATAAAAGCCATGCCTGTAGTGCAGAAGAGGGATGCAGGAACACTTGCTTAGATATACAAAAAAATCACAAAAAGGTGTATGTTACAAAAGAACATGCAAACATGTACATCAATTTCCCTTCGCGATCAATAGTCTTAGCTATAAACATGAAACAGAGTGAGGAATCAGAAATTAGCATGCATAAAAAACAGCAATTCTGTCAGTGAGCCCTAAATGAATTAATAGCAACTATGGTTTCATGGAGGGCTTCTCAGATAGTTGGGCATTTAGGTAAACTGCCAGGTGAAAGGACTTGTAAACATATTTTGTTAAAGCAAGTCAGTTTTTTCCGCAACACATAAAAGACATTTTTCCAAGAAAGTTTAGCCTTTGTCACTAATGAAACCACTAAATAAAGACATAAATATAGAAATCTTAAGATTTGTTTTATTTAATGTTGGTAGCAGGATGAACTGTCAGGTTGAGCTAAGTGTATATTTTGTCGCAGAGTTGCTGCAAGATGTTAACAGTGAAAAGGGTATTTAGAAATGAGTTATTTTAAGATGAAAATTTTCAGAATAATTGCAAATCTAGCAGGATAGAGAAAGCACAGAAAATAGGCAGTTAGATTGATCAGATTAGTATGAAAAGTCATTTAGCAAAGGGAATGAGAAGAGTGACAAACTAGTATACTTTAGATCTTTTTTTCTGAACCAGGGAAAATCTGATCATGTTTCCCTATGTAGGGAAAACAGGTTCAGGGACACCAAATATGTAATCATAGTGGCTCTCTGAAGGCACCAGTTCTGTAGGGTTTGGGCATTTACTGAGACAATTATTAATTGTAGCAGTAAATCACAAAGTTGATTCTTTTGATGGCTTTAGAATCCAACCATGCGACATAACTCAAACAACGTGCACACACAGGTACTAATACACGAGGATACATTTATTAATACATAGAATATGCATATAAAACTAACAGATCTTATCGAGAGGGTTATCAGAATACAAAAGGTATATTCGGTCAGTTACAAAGAGTTACACATCAAGAGGACATACGTTCAGTATATCATTCATTAAGACCGTTTCCTAAAGTGAACTTGGTTACAACTTCTACATTAGATACTCAAACAAGTACATAACTCCTAGGAATTAAATTGATATCAACTGGTTGGGATAACAATTGAATTCTCGAGCTGTAATGCATTGAAGTTGAATACTCATCCAATTTCTGGGGATTCAGATCTCCTGCGGGCACAAAGGAACAGTTGCAGGCTGTTGCTGTCCAATCCGCGCTCTCTGGCTCGGTGCCAGGCTGTGCTGTGCGGCTTGCGACGGTGCGCTGCTGATGCTCACTGACCGGCTAGTTAGCGTTTGTGCACAGGAGAAAAGATGACTGTGGGTCCCAGCAAGTCAGGAAGAGGACCGGTTCGTTCCTGATGAAGAGCTAGTTCTGAATAGTAATTCAGCTGTCCACAGTTCTGACCGGTTCACGAGGCCTGCTGCTGGTTACTCTCTGGCAACCTCCACTCTAGACTCTTAGAACAAAGGAAAGTTCTGGCCCTCGGACACACTGGCCGTTCCGTGGTTGTCCGGGCTGAGTCTCAGGATGGTCAGGAGGCGCGCTGCGAGAATGTCCTGCCCTTGGGAGCCTTCTGCTCCTGGGCCGTCCTGCCCTGGAATTCTCCTTTGAGTTCCCTTTAGAATTGTTGAATCTGAATCTGAATCTGAATCTCAATCTGAATCTCTCAGGCTCTCTGTGTTGCCTGTTTTTACCTGGAGGAACTTCAGCTCATTGATTGGCTGAAAGTTCCATGGGCATCAGAGTCCCACGTGGGTTACTCGGCCCTACCGGTCCCTGATTGGTTGATCAAGGTGAGATATGAGTCACTTACTCCTGACACTTAGTAATGCAGTCCAGATGTCCAACTGGCACTCCCTAAACAGATAGGCGCCAATGGATGACCATTGATCATGATAGCCAGGCTTAGCTAAGTGCATCCCCCTGTGGGAGCTGTCCTTATCAAAAGAAAACATCTTGCATGAATGGTTTCTCTGTGGCTGCACCACAGAGATGAACAGAGAAATGGGGCCTCATTTGGGAAGCTCAGAAACACTTAATTCTGCATTATTATTAAGCCTCGCCGCTACACCTATAACAATAATAAAAAACTTTATTTTATATATTACCATTAAAGGTGGCATCTCAAAGCAATACAGTAGATGTAAAATCAGATAAAAAGACCACAGATTACAAAGTAAATACATATAAGAAAGACAAGCAGTTAGAGGTGCTACCAAAATTAGAAAATGAAACAGATACAGACACTAAGTCTTCTGAAAAGAAAGGTTCTGAGGTTAGATTTAAATGCACTCAGGGTACGTGACTGATATCACTGGGAATACAAATTGAGAGCTCTGGGGTGCAGCTAGAGAAGACCCTGTCACCCACAGAATGTAGATGTTCTTGAGGACAGCTAGAAGACCAGAGTCAGACGGACAAAGGTGGGGGAGTAGACAGATAATAAGCCATATACTGTAGGTACTGAATGAGGATGAGGAATTTGAAGTTGACTCGAAACCTGATAGGTAACCAGTGCAAGGACTTGAAAACAGGTGTAATGCATCCCTGATAGGATTCTCGCTGTCATATTCTGAACATATTGAAGATTGCTCAGTGTGGATTTAATTTCCCCAGTGAACAGGATGTGCATTTATTAATTCTAGAAAAAAAAGCCTTTCTTAATTTCTCTAGTTCTTAGTTTCTCTAGTTCCCTTTAAAATAAACTATTATCCCACAATGCAGAGTATTAAATGGCCAGTATTTACACATGATATTTGTGATTTCAAGAAATTAACACAAGCAGCTTTTGGGGATTTAAGTGTTGGCTGAGTTATTGCAGGATAAAAGACTAGAGATGTTGGTAAGAAGATAATTTTGGGATAGCTGAGGAATACACTGATAACAAGAACACTTCCTAATGGGGTTAGGCATACTTTTGATGAAGATGATGAAGTTAACAGACTGTATGTTTACATAGATACTGAAATGAAGATTGTATTTTAGATTTTGTGCAGTTACTAGCATTGAACTGTGTGTTGGATACACATGAATTGAAGGAATCGGCAAACATAGCTGATGCGGATCCACAGAGCCAGCATATTAAGATGTTTATAATTAGAGGCAATTTGTTTAAATAACTAGGTATGGATACTGATGTGCAAGAGAGGTGGAAAGGCCAGCACTATAAAATATTTTATTCTCAGTGTGATGCTGCCATTTCATAGTGGGTTTCTAACACTGTGTATAGTTCCATCTATTTCTAATCTCTTTATCCAGTACAGAGGATTTGGAGTAAGTAACGGACACAAGGCAGAATACACCCTGGACATAGCGCCAGTCCATCACAGGACAGAAAGACACAAACACACACACACACACCAGGGCCAGTTTTCCCATAAACCAATTAACTTACCAGTATGTTTTGGAGTGCGAGAGGGAGTCATATCACACATATGGAGAAAAACCATGTAACCCAGAGAGAACATGCAAACCCCACACACACAGGATGGCAGGAATTGAATCTAGGACCCCAGTGCTCCAAGATAGCAATGCTAACCACTTTGCCACCATTATAAATGGATGGATATCTTAGTTATCTTTCTAGTTCACAGGTTTGCATGCATAATTTAATTTTGAAAGGCACTGAGACATCAGGTACTTCTGTTGTATTTATGAAAAAGAAACAAAACAAAAAGCATACTGACAACTGTGCCATCCTACTCTTTAGTTAATACAATTTATTATTTATAAACAGTTAACATTGTTAGCAAAATATTTTGAATTATATTTAACCCTATTTCTTCTTTAGTTTTGTATTTAACTTATTATATGATAAGTCAGATTTAATGTATATTTGAACAATGAAAATATTTTTTTACAAGATACGGGGGAAAGTGCAACAACTTATTACAGTGCTAAATTTAATATTGATTGCTAATAGTTTATGCTAACACCTAACTTTCTTAATTAGGTGTAATTAAAAAAGTGAACTAAGTGTAACATACCATTCAGAAATACAATCGAGAATAGTTTTGTGGTGTTTGTATGGATGAAACGTTTCTAAAATGTATAACGTAACAAAATTAAAGACGATTAAATTCTGTAATCTTTTCACTTGTAATGTCATTAGACAGAACAAGAAGTTTCTGCTTTGTCTAAGGATGGTATCAAAAAGTAGTCTAAGTGGTGAGAAAGTTGTGCTTAATGATAATTAAGTGACTTAAAAGTAAAAAGAGATGCTTCATATTGCTTGATTAATTTTAAAAACTAAGTTATAAATGCAGACGCGATCGCTGCCATAAGCGCTCCAGGCAGTAGAACGTTCGTTCTGTACTGCTGAGCTCCGCGCCTCCTCCCTCTCTCGGTGCCACGCCCCTCTCTGATGGAGCGCAGTGGGCGGTACGCTATTTTCAGAGCCTCTGATTGGGAACAACACAGGGATTTGGGATATTGGGATTTTTTCTCTTCGAAACGTGTGTTGTCTTTATGAAATTTGTGTATTTTAAACGTTTAATTAAGAAGTAAAAACCTTACAGCGTACACAGAGATTCTGAGCTGATCACGAGGAAGAAAAATCACCCATTTTTCGCGCATAAAAAGTGTTTTTTAACTCTCGAAACCTATTTTTATAGGTTTTAAAGTCGTGCAATGTCTAAGTTAAGCAGGAACACATCATTATATCTCATCTTTTATTTCTTTTTAAAAAAATTGAAAAATCGTTTGCCCATCCTATTTAGATTTATTTTTCTTGGGATCTTGGGAACAAACGTAGAAGGATTAGATTGTAATCGTTTTTATTTTTTAAATACATTTAAGAAAAGTGTAGTCTATACTAAAAAACTGTATTTATTTAATACCACTTGATAGTTATATTAATAGAGATAAGAATTCAAGTTGATACTGTTTTGACTTTTAATAATTTTAAACTATATTACAGCATCTTACACATTAAACATGAAAAAGTCAGTATAAAGCAAGTATGTTTTTTAATGTTTGTAATTGCTATTCTTGTACAAACTATTCTTGTACTCTATTGTACAAACACAATAAACTGGAATGCTACAGAAACATAAGCAGACAATACACACTAGCTGAACATACAGTAGCTGTGCCAGTCTTCTGTGTAAAAAAATTACGGACATCATGATTTGAACATCATTGGGTGCTGTTTTTAAAAAAGCTGTTGAGTAAAGAATATGAATTTTCATGTGTACGCTTTAGGTTTCACTTTGTTTCTTTCTCACCCGCTGCGATTCGGGCACAGAAGTCAGACAGGTAGAGGGAAGGGTGAGTGGTGAAACTGTTACTTGTCCTGGGTAAAGCGGTTAGAAAATACAGTAGGTGGATTTACACCTATGAAAAGCGTTCCAATTTGAATGCGATACGGAAGATGTTATTCATAATACATGATCTTATAAGGTCTGTAAACCGAAAATTTATAAAGGAGACACGTTGAGTATTGCTTCTTTTTACACTTGGAAAAACATTCCAATGTTAATGCGACACTGAAGATATTATTAATAACCTTTTAAATCTGAAGGGAGATCTCTCCTCTGCCCAATGGCACAGGTCCAGCCATATACAGTACAGTTTACATACAGTAATATGTTTATGTTCCTAAATTAATATCATTTATGACCTTCAAATGCGTTATGCTCCTCTTTTTTATGCTTAGCTACTAACATTTCCCTTTAGTTGAAAAATTCCATATAAATATTCAATACTAAGCGAATTAAAATGTGCACAGTAAAGAAATTAAATGATTAAATCTTTCCACGACCGACCAACGCAACACGAGTGACCCTGTCGGTCATTGTGGCCAGACAATCACGCGTATCGTACAGTAAGACGTAGTGAGTTGCCTGCGTTATAGGTTTGTACCGCGCACTTTGAATGGCTGCATCTGTATAATCACTGATTTATGTCACTGTATCACTTTCAATACTAATGTTAGGATAGTACACAAGTATGAAGTAAAGTCAACAGACTCTGCATTTGTGTAGAAAATGAAAGCTATGTTCCTATTTTCCATGGGGGGATTGATGGAGCCTGCTAGCAGAATCTGTATGTTACTCTTTACCCATATAGTGGTAGCAGCTGTGAACTCCTGCTGAATTCACATGCTAAACTCTTTACTATCATACTTGCTTTAGCACAGATGCTCTCCCTCCTGCACTAAACTCCCTAATGGGGAATGTTTATACTAAACCCCTGATATGAAAGGAACGTTTTAAGTGCTTTCTGAGTCCTGGAGTTTCTTGAGAAAGTTACCTCAAAGACAGAAGAGTGAGGGTGTGGGGAAAAGTACAGATGCAGCCATTCAAAATGAGCAGGGTACGCCACTGTAAAACACGGTGGGCATGTCGCATCATAACACGTCATATCGTGTCATACCGTAAAAAACCGCAGTAAGATAATATTATCAGGAATAACAGCCAGGCGGAGCTAATAAAGCTTAATCTCTCATATACAGCATTTAAACTGTCACCAGAAAACTTCCAGTTTTGAATCCCGATCACTGCTGAGGGACAATCTTTTATCAATTTTTATAATTTTTTTATCAATTAAGAATTTAAGTTGTATACTCTTTAGACTTTTAAATTTAAACTGTCTATTACAGCATGTTAATCATTAAACATTAAAAAGTTGGTATATTTTATGAAAGCAAGATTGCTACAAAAGTACACAACCTACCACCTTTATCATAAATATTTTAATTATGCAGAAATATTTTATGCATCAAAGTCTTTACCAAAGATGTTACTAATATTATTATTATACAAATATGCTCGTTACTGGAGGAAACAAAGCATGCTTTCAGAATTTGATTAATAGGGAATATAATATGGAATCGCGTATCTAAAGAAATTAATAATATAATTATATTCATGCACTGTAATACAAACAGTAGTACATGTGTACGGCTGTTTCAGTGGTTGTCATGCGACTGCATCAGTGGCATGATGGTTTAAGTGACTAACTTATAAGCGAGAGGGTGGGTAATCAAATCTAGCTATCAAGTTTTCTTTGAACAAATAAACATTTCTTTGAAAAACTAAAATAGCAATAGCAAAATAGTAATATTATGGACACTCTATTGACTTTTTTATATTTCTTAATATCACAACATGTTCAAATCTAAGTCATTTATTAAAAACAATGGATAGTTTCAAACTGCTACTGTTATCATTATCGTCAATATGTGAAAAAAGTGAATCCTGTTTTTTTATGGACTGTAGATCAAATCCTGCTTAACTAAAAATTAGACACAAGAAGAGTATTATTGGACAATGCTGTGAGGCTAATGAAATCAATATCAATATTAATTCAAAGATCTTTATATATTTAACGCATACGCCTGACATTAGAGGGTGTCTGCTCTTTGTGTATAATCTAATTGCAGTGGGGGCAGGGTGTGTGGGGACAGGTACCTAACTGGGGTAAAGTTAGCTTGAAGTTCAAAAACGATTTTGGCACGCCTGTAGCATTTTCACACTTCCTTTGTATATAAAGTACATTGTTAATGTTTTCACAGCCTTCAGATTGTCGTTTTTATGGCATTTTTTTACCACGCACGAATATTCTTGTGTCCATATCTTCGCAAGGGAAACAGTGTGAATTTTAATACTAATTAAATGACCGCGGGCACTTTCCTCCCCTTCTACTCTTCTCTGAGTTGAATAGGCTAACCTTCGGTGGATGTTTTGGGTTTTGCTTGTTCACATATCTCCCCTTTTTATAAAATGACATGGTTTAAAACTGTTCCAGAGCCACTGTTGTTTCATCAGTGAAAAGTACATCATGAAATGCCTCTCCCTGTTCAATCCATTGGAAAAAAGAAAAGGAGCATAAAGCGTCTGATGGTCATAAACGATATTAATTTAGAACAGCATCAGAGATATTTTTTAACTGCACTGCATCAGACAGAATACAGAGCACATTTTTTTTACTCCCTGGCGTAAATGGGCTTCCAAAAGAATCTGTATAGCATCTGGGAAATACTTTTTTCCTGCATTAAAGTTTAACTCGTTCAGAGCGCCCTACATTACAAACTACAAGCGTTTCATTTTGAGCTGAAGACCCTCACACCTGAAGAAGGATTCACAGCCAAAATGTTGCAGGCTGAGGCGGCTACCCACCAAAGTAAATGTATTTCAGTAAATGTTTATATCACTAGAAATAAAGATATAAAGGGAGTTTTGTAAGCATGGGTAGGCACAGCAAAAGATCGGCCAAACTGGGAAGAAAACGCTTTCAGATAAAATATTTCAGGTGTGAAGAACACAGATCCTCAATGCAATTTCAACCAAACCTGTCCCCACACACCCTGCCCCTACTGCAATTAGAATATACACAAAGCACTGAAATCTTTAGAGTAGATGATCAGGTGTTTCGCAGACGTAGGCATAGTATGTAATTCAGGCTTTATGAACTCACAACTGGGATTCGATTAATTAGGGTTATTAATTATTAGAGTTCATAAAGCCTGAATTACGTAATATGCCTATGTCTGTGAAACACCTTTGCTAGTTAATGCTACTTCACTTTCTGGGGCATGATATTTTTAGGCAAAAACCAGGCTAACAGTCTTGTTTCGTGATCTTGCTAAGATTGTTAAGTGTAGCGTCAAAATGTTTCCATATGAAAGGATTCATATGAAAGGCAGTGACATCACTATCCTGAGGCGTATGTGTGTGGCAGATCTGTGATGTGGTTGAGTGTGAATTGTGGTGAGGCTCTGATTGGGGAAAAAAAGACCTGTTGATCTGTTCTACATAACAGAATATGATTTTTTCTATTAAAAACGTGTATTTTAAACATTTAAGAAATAAAAACCTTACAGTGTACACCGATTTCTAAGCTGATCAGGAGGAAGAAAATCCCCTGTGTTTTGCGCATAAAAAGTGGCTATTAACTATCAAAACCTGTTTAAAAGTCGTGCAATGTCTAAGCAGAAACACATGGCTGCGTCTGTATATATAAGCTGTGTAGAGCCATATCCCCTATAAACTACGATAGATATTATAACTATTATGGTAAATTGTTAGGAAGAAAGTGGAATACTGGTGTGTATTTTTTATTTAAACTACCAATACCAGCCATATACAGTTTACATAATATGTTTATGTTCCTAAATTAATATTGTTTATGATCTTCAGACGTGCTCCTCTTCTTTTTATGCTCAGCTACTAAAATTTCCCTTTAGTTGTAAAATTCTATTTAAATATTCAATTATAAGCAGATTAAAGCATGCACAGTAAAGAGATTAAATGATTAAATCCTTTCACTAACGACCAATGCCCCTGTTGGTCATTTTGGCCAGCCAATCACGTACTGCGGTAAAACGCAGTGATTTGTGGGCAGTTGCGTGTGGTACGGGTTTGTACCGCGCATTTTGAATGGCTGCATCTGTAGGCAGCAAAAGATCAGCTAAAGAGGGAAGAAAATGCTTTCAGAGAGCCCCAATTCATTTGCAGCCTAAACCTTCCCCCACACACCCTCCCCCTACTGTGATTAAGCAGTACACAAAGAAAGTACTTGGAAAGCACTGAAAGCACTCCAAGGGACAATTTATTTAAAGTATAATGATTTAATTAAAAGATTAAATCATTTCACTAAAAACCAATGCACCACGAGTGCCCCTTTCGGTCATTTTGGTCAGCCAATCACATACTGTGGTATAATGCAGTGAACTGTAGATAATTTTGAGCAGTACGGAGTTGTTTTGTGAATTTATAATGGCTGCATCTGTAGGTCCAAAGTATACCTACAGATGCAGCCATTCAAAGTGAGCATTGTGACTTACAATGATGCAAAATACCACGGTATGTGATTGGTTGACCAACAGGGGCACTCGTGGTCTGTTGGTCGGTCGTAGAAAGATTTACAGTAAATGTCTTTACAGTGCCCGTTTTAGCATTGAATATTCATATGGAACTTTACCACTGAAGGGAAATCTTAGTACCTGAGCATAAAAAGAATAGGAGCATACTGTAACGCGTGTGAAGGCCATAAACGATATCAATTTTGGAACATGAACATACAGTATATGGCTGGTCTCTGTACTTTAAATAAAAAATACACACCAGTATTCCATTTCTCCCTAAACACTTTAAGCTTCGAAGTCTTTAACTAATGTGATACCGGAGTCAACAAGCATACTTTTAGAATATAAACATTTGTATTGATTTAAATCGTAAACGCATGTTTTAATATATGTGTTTTTTTATTCACAATCAGACAAATGCAACATAAATTGATATCTCTGTCTTTTAACTATCCTAATAAACTTTCAGCATAGCTTTCTCCCCGTTTAGATTTATTTTTCTTGGGATCTTAGGATCAAACGTGGAAAGATTAGATTGTAATCATTTTTATTTTTTAAATACATTTTAGAAAAATGTAAACTATGCAAAAAAGTTGTACACCACCTGCTATAGAGATACATATTGTAATACTTTCGGGTTTGGATAGGACAGACACAAGAACTCAGACTTGTAAAGTTAAAGCAAGTTAAAGCCTTGATTTTATATATCACCTTTAAAAGTGGTATCTCAAAGCAAAGTAAATACTCAACACTGATTGTACCCATCTGTCATGCTAATAAAGCACCTTGAATTGAATTGAATTGAACTGAGGGAGAGGGGGGGGGAGCACAGCCAGGACAGACAGGCAAATAAGATACACGCCACAGACATTCACAACAGCGACATATCATAAAACGTTTGCACATATAGTTAAGTTATTACTTGGTTTTCAAAGTGCAATGAAATACAATATTGTTGTTGTTGCTGTTATTGTTGTTTTTATCCTGTAAAGCGTTTTGAGAAGCCACCTTTAAAGGCGATATATAAAAGCGCTGATTCTTATGGAATGTGTTTTCTTTCTTCTTTTTTTCAGCATGGAATAAACCTATTACTTGATTCTTACGAATGCCCGGTTCCGCCGGGGATTCAAATTTTTATTTTTATTTTTTTTAATCGTGTATCTAAGGAAATAGCAGTATAACCTTGTTCATGCACAAACAGTGGCATGTTACATTATTAATTTGGGTGTCTCCTCTTGCCAGAAAGCTCTAAATTGCATTTTGAGTGCGGTTTTTGACTTTTTTAAAATTTACTGTTTTGCTTTGAGATGCCACTTTTAAAGGTGATACAGATGCAGCCATTCAAAGTGTGCGATACAGACATGTACCGCAGGTAAGATGACACGGGGTACCGCGGTGCGTGATTGGTTGACCGACAGGGGCACTCGTGATCGGTTGGTCTGTCGTAGAAAGACTTACTGTAAACGTCTTTACTGTGCCCGTTGTAGATACTGAATTTTACCACTGAAGGGAAATCTTAGTAGCTGAGCATAAAAAGAATAGGAGCATACTGTAACGCGTGTGAAGGCCATAAACGATATTAATTTTGGAACGTAAACATACAGTATAAAGCTGGTCTCGGTACTTTAAAGAAAAAAATACACACCAGTTTTCCATTTCTCCCTAAACATTGTAAGCTTCGAAGTCTTTAACTAACGTGATACCGGAGTCAACAAGCATACTTTTAGAATTTGATTAAAAGGGAATATAATATGGAATCGCGTATCTCAAGAATTTAATAACGGTATGATTACATCCGTGTGCTGCGACAGGGCTGTGTAGGGCTGTTTCGCCTGCCTGATCATGTGAGCTGTCTTGTAGCCTACTGGTCTAGGTGCGTGACTACCAACTGGCAGGTTGTGTGTTCAAATCCAGCTGGTGCTGGACTTTTCATTTTTATTTATTTATTTTTTAATCGCGTAACATAAACATATTACCGTATGCAAACTGTACTGTATACAGTATGTATATGTATATGTAATGTCTTAACTGTGCCCGTTTAATTGAATTAAAAAAAATATTTAACACGAACATTAAGCTGTTTACATCTTCCGCCTGAGAACAGTCACCCGTTGCTACCCAACGCAGAGTGGTGATTGGTTGACACCATCTGACACCCCTCTGATTGGAGAAAAAAGACGTGCTGGTTTGCTATACATACTGTACCAGGAAGAGGATTTCTTTCTATTCAAAACGTGTATTTTAAAAGTTTAAGAAGTAAAAACCTTACAGCGTACACAGATTTCTAAACTGATCAGGATCGTTATCTTTGTCTTATGCATAATAATGTTCACCGCTCTGTCCAGCAAATTAATAATAAACTTTATTTTATATAGCGTTTTAAACGAATAAGTAATTAGATTGCTCATAAACCTAATCACTTGCTTTTTCTTTTTATTTAGGCTCAGATTTCAACTATAGATCGTATTATTAATAACCATAATAACAACCAACCAACAAAAACAACCATATAAACATAATACCAACCAAAAACATAGATAACAACCACAATACAAAATCAAATATATCAAACCATTTTACTCTCGCAAAGTCCTCCAATTAGCATAATCCCGCCCCTTATGCAAAACCAAACCTTCCTCCCATCCCAGTTTATCCTGTTTATCATAAACAAAATCCACCTCAATTTTCAACATAAAGCATTACACAAAATCAATACCTCAACACTCCATTCTCAACAACAATAATTCACAAACAGCCAGAACATGTAACTACACATTCCCAAACAGACCTAATTTCCATTGCCCCGCCCCTTATGCAAAACCAACATCCCTCCCCTGTTCTCTCTCTCCCCTGGCGGTTGTAATTGTTTTTATTTTCAAATAAAACATTATTATGCATAAGACAAAGATAACGATCCTGATCAGTTTAGAAATCTGTGTACGCTGTAAGGTTTTTACTTCTTAAACTTTTAAAATACACGTTTTGAATAGAAAGAAATCCTCTTCCTGGTACAGTATGTATAGCAAACCAGCACGTCTTTTTTCTCCTTTCAGAGGGGTGTCAGATGGTGTCAGCCAATCACCATTCTGCGTTGGGTAGCAACGGGTGACTGTTCTCAGGCGGAAGATGTAAACAGCTTAATGTTCGTGTTAAATATTTTTTTTAAATTCAATTAAACGGGCACAGTTAAGACATTAAATATACATATACATACTCTATACAGTACAGTTTGCATACGGTAATATGTTTATGTTACGCGATTAAAAAATAAATAAATAAAAATGAAAAGTCCAGCACCAGCTGGATTCAAACACACAACCTGCCAGCTGGTAGTCACACACCTAGACCAGTAGGCTACAAGACAGCTCGCATGACACAGCCCTGCTGCTGTACACGGATGTAATCATACCGTTATTAAATTCTTGAGATACGCGATTCCATATTATATTCCCTTTTAATCAAATTCTAAAAGTATGCTTGTTGACTCCGGTATCACGTTAAAGACTTCGAAGCTTACAATGTTTAGGGAGAAATGGAATACCGGTGTGTATTTTTCCTTGTGATATTTTAAGCTCTAGTTGAATGGTAAGTGTCGCAGTTTAAATAATTTTCGTAGTTAGAAATTATGAAATGCTCTGTTAAAAGCAAGGGAGTTTTTATGTCCGTTGCAGTAAAAGAAAATGCCTGACAAAGTAGGGCTTGGACAGATTCCAAGGGCTTGTACAAATGTGCTAAAGAAATTATACTTTGAGTTTACAGCTTGTCCAAAGTAATTCATTTTTAATACTATTAGTAATATATTCGGTAAAGGCTTTGATGCATAAATATTTCTGATAAGGGTAGGTTGTGTACTTTTGTCCAACTGAGCAATCTTGCTTTCATAAAATATACCAACTTTTTAATGACTGATGATTAACATGCTGTAATACACAGTTTAAATTAAAAAGATCAAATATTGTACATGAGAGGTTAAGCTTTATTGGCTCCTCCTGGCGGTTTTACAAGGTGATACCAGATACTTTCCGGCATGACGTCAAATGACGCGATTAACCTCGTGATGCCCCAGTGGGCGTGATACTGCGACACGCCCACTGGGGTATACATGTAGCAGGGACCTCAGCTGTCTGGGTTGTTGGAAGTCCCCTTTAGCTTACTCGGCTGGTTCCCTGTTGCATTACATCAGTGTCCCAGGTTTGCACCCAGCTGTTGCGGGATGAGCCGGCAGGGTGGGGTGGTGAGGGCACGAGCCAGCACGGAACTGCGTTGGTCACAACAGCACATGTTAAACTATCTGAAATCCATAAAACATTCATTTAAATAGTTTTATTGTTCCAACTGAACACGTTTCTAAGTGAAATAATTAATTAAAACCAGCACAAAAAAAACTGAAAGCTAAAATGTCAGTTGCATAATCATTCTCTCTCCTTGCAAGGTACTGTACACTAAGCAGCTATAATTAACACATTTCATTATGCAGCAATACTCACATGCTTAAGCTACTTCTTAAATGCAGAACTTAAATACTCTGGACTAAACAGGAGTCTCAGAATGTATGTGAATAAGACCCAAATAGATTCAAAGGGTTAAATTTTAGGAGAATGCTGCAAATATAAATTTAGTGTTATTTTGCCGTCTTATATAATGAAATCTGGAGTGTGTGTGTCTTGCCAAAGAATGGTAAACAGTGTATTCAAGGGCTGGAAATCTTTGGAACTTAAAGTTAAAAGGAATTTTCGGCTATATTTCAAGCCAACAATGCCAGCATCACACGCACCCCAGCCATGGGGTCCTTAGAAAACAGTACCAGCAAAGCAAGTACCTTCATGAGTTTCATCATATCGTTGCTGAACATCCAGCACTTGTACAGTTGTCAGTGAGAAAAGATGTACGACATAAAACATAGAAACATGAAAACAAAATAAAGAAATAAAACATAGAACATAAAAATTCTTAATAATAAAATGATAAAAAGTCAGGAAAAGGAGGAGAGGAAAAAGAGCTGCTGCCAGTCGCTATAGAGCAGCGCCCATGCTGGGATATAAGGGACATATACATTTTCCTCACATTTACTTTGACAGATCTCTGTCATAGTTGAAACTGAAATAATATATATGGTAACGATTCATTCAAGAGGGAATACCTACATGAGATTTCCAAAACAAAGCTCTATATTTTCAGAAAAGCATACAATGAAGGAATGAGACAATACTTTAAGCAGTAAGGCTAAAAAAGACACATACAATTGTACATATAATTTTTGTCAATCCATATTGCATATTGCAGTTCTCAAATCAGTCCAGTAAACTGCAAAAAAATACAGTCCATGTTCCTAATGGACTAAATACCCTACTCTTATATTGAAGTTGAAATAACTTTATCTTACAGAGGCATGTACAAAAAAAAATTGACTAAACTACCCAGAATTCTTAAAGACACCAATAAATCAATCTAATAGATTTCATTACAATCAACAGAGAAAAAACACAACACATGGAGACACAGTTGGAAACTGTGGAAAGGTGCATTTAAA
This sequence comes from Lepisosteus oculatus, assembly GCF_040954835.1. Classification (NCBI taxonomy): domain Eukaryota; kingdom Metazoa; phylum Chordata; class Actinopteri; order Semionotiformes; family Lepisosteidae; genus Lepisosteus; species Lepisosteus oculatus. The sequence goes on from NC_090700.1 coordinate 25,794,464, forward strand.
ATAAAAAACATTTTTTTACACAAAAGATTAGGATTACAGAACAAGTTACTCAGCCATGTTGAAGCCAATAGCATCACATATTTAACACCTAATTTTCTCAAATAGCTACTACCAAACAAGTCGGATAGAACCAAATGGACTCCATTTCATTTCCATTTATTGTCCAAAATATAACTATTAACTGGTGCAGTTATTAAAAGTAAGAAGACAAGGATGACCGTGTTTTGTTGCAGGTTTTTCATTTTTTTCTAATCTCATCTCATTTTCTAACAGCTCCTAGGTTGTGGTGGTAAAATTCTGAGCAGGGAAGACCAGACTACTCTTTCCACGGCTCCACCTGAGGGATTCCCAAGCTATACCAGACCAGCTCCCATTTCAGCATCTTCTCGGTCTACCCTGGGGTCCTCCTGGGTTCCTACTCTCCAATAGCAAGTAACCAGTCCATATTAAAATTCAGTTTAAGTTCCACTATTGAAATGGTTTGTGGTTTAGCAGTTGTTCCTAAACAGAAAACCTATGTTAAGTCTCAAGACATATACAGTATGTGGGATAGCATTTTTTTTGTTCATTCTGGACAACAGGATAGAATTCAGAGCTTCCCACCTTGAGTTTGTATTACGTTGTGGAAATAAACTACTTAGTTTGGTAACCTAATAATTTTGCTAATCCAAATATTTTAAAATGTTAAGTACTGTACTTGTTAAGTACAAGTAATGTGTAGTACTTGTTGTCTAATTAAAGGACAGTGTCTCAAATTATAAAACAGAAACCTATTCATATATACTTTTACCTGGGGGACACCCATAGGGAGCAATATATCAATTGTTAAGGTCTTAAAGAGTGTTGTCTAATATGCTGGTTCATGTCTTTTTATTTACTGGTATTCCCATATGTTTGTGTCCTAAAACCCACTTCATTCATATAGGCATGACAGGAAATCAGACCAAGACAAATATTATTGTACTGTAATGGCGAGAGTCACTTCAAAACTGCTGTCAGAGTAAAAACATGCTCTAAATTCCTGCATTGACTGTTGGTTAGATATTTAAATAAGGTCTCTCAATACAATCCGCAAACATTGTGTCATGAAGGTTATAGTAGTTCAGTTTGGCAGCTGCGTCAGCATGCGTAGGCTGCAAAGGAACAAGTAATAGGTTTATTCCATGCTGAAAAGAGAAGAAAGAAAACACAAGGTTTTGGCCGTGGAGCCTTCTTCAGGTGTGAGCATTTTTCTTGGCTCACACCTGAAGAAGGCTCCATGGCCGAAACATTGTGTTTTCTTTTTTATCTTTTCAGCATGGAGTAAACCTGTCATGAATGTTAATTTAATTAGTTATAATTAGTTGATCATTTTATTTATTATTTCATTATTAGATCCATTTCCTTTAAATACTTCACTCGCCTTTCACTCAAGGCTCTGTCATTGGATTGCTACCTCATTTTTTTTGGGGGGGGGCAGTTATCGTCTTCTGTATTTTTTCTTCTTCCTTGGTTGTTTCAGTGTTTCCCTTGTTACTAACCACTACCACTTTGCAGCACTGAGTGTTGGGTTTTGTGTTGCATGTCTTTGTTTTCTTTTTTGGACACCTTTTTGTTGCTGTGTTCTCCACTTTACCGTTGCCTGAGACCTGCTTGGGAGTTTTCAGACATGACCTTTTTTCCACCTCCATTACAGATTGACAGAAGGAGAGCTTAGTGGAAGCCAGTTAACTGTCCCAGGTACTGGCACGGCATGGTGGTGCTTCAGGTGCAGGACGTGTGCACCATGGAGCTGGCAAGGTTAAAAGACACAGGAGACAGATACTACAGATATTAATTTCCACCAACAGTCTTCCTGACATACAGAGTCTGCACCCCCTACAACCTCACTCGCTTCTTCAAATACATCCTCCCTTGATGCCAACACTGCATTATGCTACCAAGCATCTAATCTTTGTCCTCCTCAGCCCTATTCAGGTGATCCAGAAGGGTGTAAGTGTTTTTGATATCATGTGAAATAATTTTTGCTGTTCTTTTCCCACTGATCAGGGGAAGATGGCTTAAATAGTTTTACAACTTTTAGATGAAGCCTTGGCCTGGGCCAAGACTTGGTAAGTAAATCTTAAATTTTAACCACCCATTTGTTGAAATAACCTACTGTACCTAGCTGAGAAGCCTGTTTGTTATCCATGACCTTTTTGCATAAACAAGCATTTTATATTCCCCTTCCTAATAGAAAAAAATAACTTTTTTGTTTCCAATTGTATTCCCTTGTCCTTGTTTTCAAAAATCATTTGAAATCTATCTTTTCAACTAATATGAAAGGGCAACCTTTCATATTAGTTGCACAAATTTCTTCAGCAATTTTTTAGACAGTCATTAATTTGTATGTAAATATCACTAACAATCTCTGAAACTTAAGTTAACCCACAGAGAACAAAAAAGATAAAGGACTTTTAATTTTAAAACAATAATTGTAAGCAATTAGGAAGAAATCGCCCTTTTTGATGTGATAAAATCCTGACACAGCACTGGCTTCAACTCCAGCGGTTAACAGAGTCCTTACTGTTGTTATGGATAATTCCCGCTTCAGTGGCCATGTGGAAGAACAATCCCCTCTGCTGGATAAGGCTACTAGGAGAGTCGAACTCCATGACCCTGCCCCCATCCAAAACCAGCACCCTGCAACAGCATAGAAGAAAGACATTATTTAAACACATTTCTTGTCTACCAAAATCAGGGCTTAATCAGGAGAGTGCCCCACTCTCCCTCACCTATACACTTTCAGGATAGTCAGGTGAAATAACTTTCTAGACAGTAGTAAAATACAGATGCAGCCATTCAAAATGGGTGAGGTATTTCACGGCATACCGCGACACGCCCACCGGGGTATCACGCGGTATCACGTGTGTCACGTGACTAGCTATCCGGCGTCGCCTTGTAAAACCGCCAGGGGGAGCTTAACCTCTCATGTACAAGAAAAAAATACACACCAGTATTGCATTTCTCCCTAAACATTGTAAGCTTCGAATGAAACCACTAAATAAAGACATAAATATAGAAATCTTAAGATTTGTTTTATTTAATGTTGGTAGCAGGATGAACTGTCAGAGTGTATATTTTGTCGCAAAGTTGCTACAAGATGTTAACAGTGAAAAAGGTATTTAGAAATGAGTTATATCAAGATGAAAAAGAAAACATACACGAAACATGGTTTCATTACGACCAGAATCGGTCTTGAGATATTTTTAACTTGATTTACAGTATTTGAGACGTATGTCTTAACACCGATACTACAGTGCTTACGTACTGCTCACGTATATGTTTCTAGGTTTATATTATGCATTTCATACGGTCAAATTACTTTTGAGCAACTAATAAGAAGCGCTAAACGGTATGCGTTTTACTTTCGTTTTGTGCTGGAACCCGTGGATTGATTAGAGATATCAAGTACATACAAGTCATTTTTTAAATGTTGTAGTTCGTCTTGAAAAAATGTTACGAGTACATCAACAATTAGGTTCTGTTTCCATATTGCGGATTTTGGTTACGTAATATTATTTTCTAGATTTCACGTTGTGAATATGATGGGATGTCTCTAAAAATCCATCCTCTGTAAAATGTCTTCTCTAGTTGTCCTGCATATGTATTCGCTAATGAAGCTGTGTGTTCTGAGCCTGGATCTCTACATTTCTGTATGAACCAGCTTAGAGGGCTAAAGACAGCTTGTGTTTAAATTGGGTGTAAGGCAATTTATGCTTCTAAAGTCATGGTCAGCATTTATTTTTGTACTGTGCTGTACTATAGATCGTAAACTTGTTCTGTGCCAAGTCACATTATTTTATAGCGTTTTTATAGCGTTATCAAATACGGTGTTACTGTAGTTTACTGAGTCCCATGTCACATGGTCTGTGATTGAAACCTGTAAAACCGGTTTAATTCGTCACAGCCAGCACTCTTCAGGTGTGAGCGTTTTCTGCTCAGAATGAAACGCTAAAATGTTTGTGTATATTCTAATGGTAGTGGGGGCGGGGTGTGTGGGAACAGGTTTGGTTGAAATTGCATTGCAAAATCTATGTTCTTCACACCTGAAACATTTTCTCTGAAAGCATTTTTTTCGCAGTTTAACCAATCTTGTTACAGCATGTTACAGTTTACTATTATTAACCATATTAATTTTAAGTGCTTAACGTAACATCTTGTAAAAATATATTTTCATTGTTCAAATATACTTTAAGTCTGACTATCATATAATAAGTTAAATACAAATCTAAAGAAAAAAATAGGGTTAAATATAATTCAAAATATTTTGCTAACAATGTTAACTGTTTATGAATAATAAAATGTATTAACTAAGGAGTAGGATGGCATAGTTGTTAGTATGTTTTTTTGTTTTGTTTCTTTTTCATAAATACAACAGTAGTACCTGATGTCTCAGTGGCTTTCAAAATTAAATTATGCATGCAAACCTGTGAACTAGAAAGATAACTAAGATATCCATCCATTATATTCCATAATATCCATGAAATATATGGCGCTGAAATACAGTATGTGTGACGCCTAAAAGACACCAAGGGATTGGGTGAGCTCCCATCACACAAAAAAACTGCGAACCTGCACTACAGCGACCATAGTACAGTTTGGAGACCAAGGCGTTTTATGGGAAGAGCTTCTGCCGCCCCAGCTTCCAAAGAGCGAAGGGTAAGCAAATACAGCAGACTTCATCTGAAATACGTGATTACAGCGCATATTACAAGGTATTATTGCTGTTTTGAATTTTAAATTCAATTATAATTATTTCTTCGTAGCCTGTTCTTCAAGAAAACGATCTACCACCAGGACAGTAAAAAAGAAAGCGGTTAAGACGGAAAAAAAGAAAAGTTTATTTTGACTTCTGTTCCACGACTGATGAATACTACTGTGTGACTTTATTTCTTACGTGAATTATGTTATTTTGCCACAGGCCGTGGGTCTCTGCTCTCGGCCACTGGCCAGGGTGCCAACCTGTAGAAGCAGCACCTGTATGGAGACATTTCGGCAGCAGCGGGAGCATTACGATGCATTACTGGGGAGGATTGGGAGGCTAGAGTTCCAGCAGTCAAACAGTTGAGCAGCTGTCTCCCGAAAAGTGCCTCTCCCCGCCGCGCAGGCTGCAATGCCTGGCGGAAGCTCTGCCCCCCGCAGAGCACACACCGCCTCAGGTCACTCCATTCCGGCCTCTCAGTTCACCACCGCGCAGGAATCTGTTGATGGTGTCCCTGCCGGCTATCTCCCCCCAGGAAGCACAGCGGAATTCACAAATGCCAGTGGGACGAATAATTCTCCCAGATGTCCAACTGCTACCCATCACCCAGGAGATGGAGGGGGGGTTGTACTTGCAGTGCATCGGCATAGACGGGAAAGCAAGAGCCGACCGCTTCGCCGCCCACGTGTTTCGAAATCTTGTGACTTTTGAAATTTACTGGGGGTGGACCACGTCTGTATTTTGATGGGTCCAGAGGCAAAAGTGTGTCTCACTGGATATCACTCCAGCGCTTTGTCATTAAAATTGGATTTCCAATAACGCCGTAGCGAATTAACGCTATAACTATAATCAAATTTGATTAATAGGGAATATAATATGGAATCACGTATCTAAAGAAATTAATAACGATATAATTATATTCATGTACTGCAACACAGTCTTTCCCTCTGAATCGCTCCAGAAGCAGGAACTGGTATCGTGTGGGGATCCCTTTAGATTTCCCTTCAGATTTAAAAGGTTATTAATAATTTCTTCAGTGTCGCATCTTCCCAGTTTAGCTGATCTTTTGCTGCCTATGCATGCTTACACAGCTCCCTGGGTAAACAATCATACTTGACTGAGAAAGTTTTATAGAACTTAACATTTTTATTATCAACAAATTGTAAATATGACATTTACATTGGAGTTATTAATTTTTCACTGGAATGTATGGAGGACTGTCAGCTGTCAATGAGAGCAGACCCCCCCCCCTTAGGCTGCGCAAACGATTGAAAATTTTTTATAAAGAAATAAAAAATTAGATATGATGATATTGTAACACTATGGGGTTCACATGGGCACCCTCGCTGCTGCCGTATCAGGACAGCCCTCCACTGTCAGGGACTCAAACCCAAGCCTCCGGTATCACTCACCAGGGATCCAGCCTCTTGAGCACAAAGGAGAATCTCCACTCAGCTCAGCCTGGTCCCTGCTAGAACCAGGGAAGGGCAGTGACGTCACCGCGCTGGTAAGCCAACTCTCAAGAGCAATGGGGGCTGTATGCGTTACAATATTGTAACGCAACGGGGGCTCAGGCGGGCGCCCTTGCCGCATCTGGTCAGCCCCATGCCGACTGGAGGCTCGAACCCGGGACTTCCGCGTCTCTCTGCAGCGACCTAGCCCCGTGAGCTAAAGAGAGATCCCTCCACAGCCCAGTAGCTGGGGTCCTGCTATCACAGGGAAGGGCGGTGACGTCACCTGCTCTGGTACGCCGGCTCTTACACACAGTGCTTGTCGGCCGTAAGCGTTACAATATAAACATTTATTGTCAAACTAAATCAACAATTGATTTAAAGACAATCTGTCAAAGTGCAATGAAATACAATATTGTTGTTGTTGTTGTTATGGTTGTTTTTATCCTGTAAAGCGCTTTGAGAAGCCACCTTTAAAGGCGCTATATAAAGGTGCTGATTCTTATTCAATGTGTTTTCTTTCTTCTTTTTTTCAGCATGGAATAAACCTATTACTTGATTCTTATGGAAGCACGTCTCTTCCTGTTAAAAAGAGGAAACACTTTACACTTTAACTCTTCAGTTCACATTTCACATTGAAAACAGTCACAATGTGACACAAAGCAAGTGTTTTCGTAACTCTAGGAGGTTTCATGAAAAAGCTACAGGCATGCCAATTGTAATCGTTTTTATTTTTAAATATGCTTGAGCAAAGTTATCTATACAAAAAAGATGCATTTAATACCACTTGACAGCCGGCTGGCTATGCCGATAAATAGATAAAAACCGGTTTAACAACTCGAAAGCAAATTGTGTTTTTGTTAACACAAGTTTATCAGTGAAAAGCCCACGGGCATTCTCAAAGCCCTTGTTAGTTTGGAGACATGGAAGTTCTGACAACAATTGATTTAAAGACGATCTGTCAAAGTGCAGTGAAATAATTGTTGTTATTGTTGTTTTTATCCCGTAAAGCGCTTTGAGAAGCCACCTTAAAAGGTGCTATATACAATAAAGTTCATTATTATTACTATTGTTAATTTGCTGGACAGAGAGGTGAACATTATTATGCAGAAGACAAAGGTAGCGATTTATTGTATTGTGCATTGCGATGCTGTAATACAGTTTAAAATAATTAAAAGTCTTAACAGTATCAACTTGAATTCTTTTCTCCATTAATGTAACTACCAAGTGGTATTGAATAAATACAGCTTTTCAGTATAGATCACACTTTTCTGAAATGCATTAAAAAAACTCCCATCTTCTTTAAAACACAATAGGCCAGGAAATGTGCTTGGTGAATTAGCAGGTTAAAGCGATTCCATTGAGGAGCTGGGCGCAAGAATTTTTTATTCAATGCTGGTAGCAGGATGAACTAAGGACTCAGCATTTGTCAGGTTGAGCTCAGTGTATATTTTGTCACAGAGTTGGTGCAAGATATAAACAGTGAAAACAGGTATTTATAAATTACCCATTTCAAGAAGAAGATTTTCAGAATAATTATAAATCAAGCAGGATAGGGAAAGCACAGAAAATAAGTAGTTGGACTGATTAGATCCAGAGAATTGGAAAGGCTGACTCCTTAAATTATAAAATATTTTTTCCTCACTGAGATCCTGGCATTTCATAGTGGGCTTCAATTACTGTGTATATAGTAGTTACACAATGCCTTTAGTTCCATCCATTTTCTAATCTCTTCATCTTTTACAGAGTATCTGGAGTCTAAACCAGCGAGAAACGGATGCAAGGCAGAATACACCCCCACTCTGACATAGGGCAGTGGGCGGTGCGGTATGTTCACAGCCTGTGAATGGGAAAAACGTCCTGCTGATCTGTTTTTTAACTATCTATACCAATTTTATACAGCTTTTAAAGTCATGAAATTTTTTAGTTAGGCAAGAACACATCATTGTATCTTATTTTAAATTTTGTTTTTAAAAATAAAAAATATGTTTGCCGATAATGTTGATAAGCTGTTCCCCGATTACTGGCAATTGTAAAAAATAACCCTTCCCCACTCCCTCGTTTAATTTGAAGATTTCCATGAAGAAATCCTTAAACACAAAACCATCACGTATAATAATTCATCCAGCTGATTCCCTGTTGAATGACGCTGACGGACCGGGTTCAATTGCAGGCGGTATACTATATAGTACAGTTTAAACTTTTTTTAACCAAGTTAAATTGTTGACTGATTACTGGCTGCTGACATTTGGATTAAGACAGAATATAGATTTTCTCAATTCGCATGTAAACCTGAAAGAGACACATCATGTTCACAATAAGCTATAATAGAGGACTATTTTTATGCATTTGGCTATATGAGAATCAAACTGAAAGTAATGCTTGCTACATTACCGTGCACTACAAAAATGTTTCCAAAACGTCCACTTGTGATACTTTAGCTGCTTAGTTACAAAATTCCATATTAATATAACTATCAAGAGATGTTAAATCACTACAATATTTATATTTTACTATAACAGCACGTGGTGCTCTTATTATGTATTCTTAAAAAAGGATAAAATGTTATAACTTTTTAGTTATACAGAATTTAAGCTTAATATTGTTAGAACAAGCACATTAAAACCAGAATCTACTGTGAGTTACCAAGTTAAAGACTTTGATGCATAAAATATTTATGCAGAATTAAATTATTTATGAAGAAGGTGGAAGGTTATGCACTTTTGTCCAACTGAGCAATCTTGGTTTTATAAAATATACCAACTTTTTAATGTTTAATGTTTAACATGCTGTAATACACAGTTTAAAATTACTAAAAGAATAAAGAGTACATAACTTAAATTCTTAATTGGAAAAAGATTTTCGTTAAGCAGTGTCCAGGATATAAAATGGGGCGTTTTCTGTACATGAGACGTTAAGCTTTATTAGCTCCACCTGGTGGTTTTACAACCAGATACTATTCCACATACTATTATCCTATTAAAAAAAAAACATGCAGTATGTTGCACTGCGTCCACTGTTGTTTGAACACAGCGTACCTCTCTCAATTTGAATGGCTGGATCTGTATGTATACACATTGGCCGGAATGGTGCAACAGCTGTTAAGATTGTGTCCTTGTAGCTCTTAAGCACTGTATCCAAAACCCTTGCATATCCGCATGGAGTTTGTGTTTCTCCCTTTAGTCATGTGGGTTTCCTCTGGGAGATCTGGTTTCCTCCCACAGTTAATTGGGTTAAGTGTTAATTGACTGTTAATAGGTTAATTGACTTCTATGAAAAATGTCTGTGGCCTGAATGTGTGAGTTTGTGTCTGTGTGTACCCTGAGATGGACTGATGTCCCCATTCTTACTACAAATTATTTTGAAACAACACAATACTGTGGTAAGGAGTATTTACCTGTCCGAGTCCATGATAGTATGCAGTCTGTGTGCTATGGTCAGGATGGTACAGTCAGCAAATTCCTTCCGTATGGTCTGCTGAACCAAGCTGTCTGTTTCAATGTCAATGGAAGCTGTAGCTTCATCCAGAACCAGGAGTTTTGACTTCCGCAGCAAGGCACGTGCTAGACAGACTAGCTGTCGCTGTCCAACACTGTAACAGTAGGAGATAAAACATGACCATAAGTTTTGTATGTTCTAAATTAGTGTCCCTGCTCTGGACATCTTTTTTTATACAGTGCCTTATAATAATAATAATAATAATAATAATAATAATAATAATAATAATAATAATAATGTGTTATAGCCTGCAGTGATTTGGTTTCACCTGAGGGCACCATTCATGACGCCTGTTTAAGCATAACAATCAGTGACTGGCTTGATACTCCAGGAAGAAAGAAACTGTACTGATCTCAGATCCATTTTATGTCATTCTGATTTCAAAACTTGTTAACTGACGGTACTTTTGTCTTGTTTTGACAGTCATTTTATTATGTTATTTGCCTAATACAGTACTATTTTTGCTTGTAGTGCTGTGCACTACAATATGGTTTTTAAGAATATTTTGATTCATATTTTTATTCATTTTGTAAAAACTATTTTAGTTATTTTTTATTTTTTAATGTCCTTTTTGACATTTGTTTTGCTTCATGTCCTTTACTATAGTTTTATGTTTTATCATTATTATGTTTTTTTAGTAAGGGCCATGCCAAAGGTTGAGTTGGAGTTGGAAGTGTTGGAGTTGGAACTTGAGGCTTGCGTCAGGCGAGAGCCCCGACTTTATGATTTTCCAAACAAAACCTGAATGGAGCTTAGTATTTGAACCTTGCTAGAGAGAGCTTGCTATTCTGAATTTTTAGGGAACATGGTTTTCCTGGGTAAAATATACCTTGGTTAAAGATGTCTTTCCTACTTTCAGGTGCAGTTTTAGAATAGAGAGATAGGCCTCCCATTTATTTTGAGGAATCTGGAGTGCACACAGAAACAGAGAGATTTAACTGCAGGTTGTACTGCATTTATTTAGAAGACAGTTATATCTTATTTGGCCTCTGTAGGCATTATTTAAGAGTTTTATACTTAGTAGAAGTCTGGGGGGGTCTCTGAATGATTAGAATATTAAGCTCCTGAAACACCTTGTCTGTAAATTGGATTCTAAAAGGCTGAACAAGCTCATCAGGAGAGCTCTGCCATTGGGTCTGACCTGGACCCCTTGGAGGTAGTGGGTGAGAGGAGAATGGTGTCCAAACTAGAGGCCATCATGGACAACATCTCCCATCCCCTCTATGACAGGCTTGTAGAAATGAAGAGCATGTTCAGCAATAGAATGATTCATCCATGGAGTGACAGAGAGCGCTACAGGTCATTCTTGCCTTCTGCCATAAGACTGTACAACGCATCCACCTTGCGTCTGGGCAGAGGCAACATCGACAGTGACCTATTTCTGGACTGAACACATCTACACATCTACTGCTACATCTGTTCTTTTTCTTTTCCCGTTTACTACCGTTTTTTGTGCAATATATGCCAGGGACCCGTGCAATACATTTATATTTATATTTATATTTATATCTATATCTATATTTACATCTATATATTCATATGTGCAATACGATTTTTCTGTGTACTGTTCTGTTCTAGTTTGTTCTTTGTGTGTCCTGGACTGTGAGTAACTCTTTTAGTGCACTCCTCACTATACTGATTGTATTGTATGTATTGTATTATTATTATTATTATTATTATTGTATCATTCATTACACTGTGGCTGTGTTGTCTGTGTTAAGCTGCTGTTGCACTGCAATTTCCCTCACGGGATCAATAAAGTATCTATCTATCTAAATACTAATTAGGTAGAATAACTTTGTGTGTTTTTTTGTTGTCTGTAGCATAGTGTTTGTCTTTTCTTTGCTAATAAATATTTGTTTAACCAAGTGTGCCTGGATTATTCACTAAAGTTATGCCAGAGAATAAAGAATTCACATGCCTCTAATTATACCAACCGTTCTTGTATATTCTGGTGATACTATTAACAAGTTTGGGGTTATGAATAAATATTTTAATTACTGACTAAAGCATTCGGTCCATTCCTGAAATTCACCATTTTCATCGTAAATTGTGTAGATGAGACTGCTATCTGTCCTGGATAAAATGGTTAGAAAACAGATACACTGGTGGATTTACACTTGTAAAAACGTTCCAATTTTAATGCGATATTGGAAGATATTAATAATAATATAAATAATTAATAATATTAATTAATAATAATATGTATGACTTTGGACAATCTGTAAGCTGAAGAGTTATATCGGAGACACAATGAGTCTTTTCCTTTCAGCTTGAAATTAATTTTTACGTATTCCACTGCAGCCACTTTATGTTAGACAGCTCCAATCTTCTAGTATGCTTGGGGGATGGGGATTAAAAACATTCATGTTCTCATAGCGGGGTATTGGGGACCCCACCCTCCTGGACAGACAAAGATGATAAGAGTGTTAAAAATTCAAAGAGGTGCCTGTATATGGCAGAGTAATTTTTAAATTACTGAGTGGCTATGAACAGTAGCAGCACCTGTGTTGATGTTAGTCGTTTTATTATAATAATAATGACAATATAACAAATCGAATTCCAAAAAAACTATTTTAACTATTTTAGCTTAATATGGCAAATATAAAGTCAAATCAGTCAGGATCTCTGAGTCTAAGAAAAGATTTCGCATAAAAACTGTGAAAGAAGCAGACCTTAAAGTTAGATTAGTTATCTGCGTAGATGTCCGAACAATTCAATTAAAGAAGCTGCAAAACAGTCGGGCAGACAGATTTTAAATTCTTCAAGCAAAATCAGCTCTTTAAGGTTTGTCAAAATCAGATTCTTTGAAATCAGTACACACTTTCTCAAAAGATACCGTACCCATTTCTCTCATCCAAAAAAATGTCTGATTTTTTTTTATTTCGGAACCTTGGATAGTATGCCTCAGGGATTCATAGTGTAATCCAAATAAAAGAGCTGCTGAACAAACCATAATCTTGAAATGCAGGTCTGAAGTAGAGTTAACAGCTACTGTTTTAAAAGGTTTTGGATTTGTGTAAAACATTAAGCTTTTAAAGTCATGAAAGGCATATGTGGTGTATGTGGCAAGGTATACAGGCCCTCACAGACTACAAGAGGAAGAACATCTGTGCACCTGCCCATGATGCCTCCCTGCCTAACGAGCTCAACACCTTCAATGCTTGGTTTGAAACCAACAACACCGAACCTGTCATCAGAACTGCACCCTCCGCAGCTGACCATCTGGTCTCACTGTCTGCAGATGAGGTGAGGAGATCTCTGCTAAAAGTGAACATACGCAAGGCTGCAGGATCCGACGGCATACCCAGTTGGATCCTCAGAGCCTGCGCCAATCAACTGGCGGGTGTATTCACAGACATTTTCAACATGTCTCTGGCCCAAGCCGAAGTCCCCACCTGATTTAAGACAACCACCATCATCCCAATACCAAAGAAGACCACATTGACATGTCTTAATGACTACCGACCGGTGGCACTAACACCTGTCATCATGAAGTGCTTTGAGAGGCTGGTCATGAAGCACATTAAGGACACCATTCCAAACACACTGGACCCGTACCAGTTTGCCTACCGGTCCAACAGATCCATGGATGACGCAATCTCCATTGTCATACACACTGCCCTATCCCATCTGGACAAAAAAAAAACATACGCAAGACTAATATTCATCGACTTCAGCTCAGCTTTTTACACTATCATCCCAGAGAAACTAGTCAAGAAACTCAGTGCACTGGGTCTCAACACCACCCTCTGCAACTGGATCCAGGACTTTCTGACAGGCAGACCTCAGGCTGTCAGGCTTGGAAACCACACCTCCGGCACACTAACCCTGAACACTGGGGTCCCCCAGGGGTGTGTGCTTAGTCCATTGCTCTACTCCCTCTATACCCACGACTATAAGGCCAAACACAACACCAACTCCACCATTAAGTTTGCCGATTACACCACAGTTGTAAGTCTGATCACAGACAATGATGAGAAGGCCTACAGAGAGGAGGTCAATCTCCTTACAACGTGGTGTGATGACAACAACCTCAACACCCTCAACATGAAGTGGAAAGGGTCAGTAACTTTAAATTCCTTGGTGTCCATATCACAATGGACCTCACATGGTCTCTCAACGCCACCTGTCTGATCAAGAAAGGGCAACAGCGCCTGTACTTCCTAAGACGGTTGAAGAAGGCTAATATATGTCCCTAGATCCTCAGTAACTTTTACAGATGCACTACAGAAAGCACACTGACAGGCTGCATCACAGTGTGGTATGACAGTATGGTATGACTGCTGACCGCAAAGCCTTCAGCAGGTGGTGAAAATTGCCCAGTCCATCACTGTGGTTGCCCTCCCATCTATACAGGACATTTATGACAGACGGTCTAAGCATCATCAAAGACCCCAGACACCCCAGCAACAGACTGTATGATCCGCTACCATCTGGAAAACAGTACCGGAGCATTCGGGTCTGGACTACCAGACTCAGAAACAGTTTTTACCCCCGCACTATCAAACTATTAAACTCCCAGCCTCTCTCACTCTCACCTCACCTCTCACCTATGATCTGAACGTCACAGTGCCTTCTTTCTTACCAAAAACCCAAACATACATTGAAAATCTACCTCTATCATATGTGTCAAAAGATCACTCCCCATAATTTCTATCCCTTTATTTCATTATGTTGATGCATGTTTTTGCACATAACCTGTTACCTTTTTGTTGTTTTGCACATTGCCTGTTGTTGTTTTTTGCACATTGTCTGTTGTTGTTTTTGCAAATCGCCTGTTGTTGTTTTTTGCACACTGCCTGTTGTCTCTGTCTTTCTTTTGTTATACAATTGTATTGTTGTTGTTTTCTTTCTTTGTACTACTTATGTCCAAGAGCTATCTAAATAGCATTTCCTTATACCATATACAGTACCTGTACCTGATTTTCTTTAAAAAATGTTAAACAAATCTGCATCCCACTTTAACCTTTCCATAACTATAGTGGGGATGTGGCATATTTGGGGGCTTGTTCAAGATCTTTGACTTATATTGTTAATTTATATTGTTAAATATCTATTTATATTTTGTTCCTATGATTCACGTGTGCTGCACTTTGGGTCATTTTAATTTGAAGTGGTCCTTTGTATTACAGGTATTATGGTGCTGCAGTTTGTGTTATGGGTAATTGTGCTGGGCTTTGGAGCAGTCCAAAAAATGTCACAAGGCAGATAGCGAGTTTTAGCTTCTCGATTTACTGGGGATGTATCATATGTTAAACTAAGGAAGGCATACAACCCCCATGGCCCCTGAAAGACAAATGTGATAAAGGTGATAAAAAGGTGTTAAAACACAAACTCTAACAGAGCTGCTTGTGAGAGCAAGGTGACTTTCTGCTCAGTTACTGTACATAAGATCAAAAGTACAGTCAGATAGATTTTAAATTCTTTAAGCAACATTACGCGATTCCATATTATATTCCCTATAAATCAAATTCTAAAAGTATACTTTGTTTACTCGGATAATGAGCGTATTCGCAGAAAAGGTTAAAACATAACTTTTCAAAAAGTATATAAACTTAATATGTCAGGTGGGTGGCTGCGTCAGCATGTGTAGGCTTCAAAGAAATAGGTTTATTCCATGCTGAAAAGAGAAGAAAGAAAACCTCACACCCGAAGAAGGCTCCAAGGCCGAAATGTTGTGTTTTCTTTCTTCTCTTTTCAGCATGGATTAAACCTATTACATAATTATGCATACTACAGTGCTCACTCATTAGAGACAGAATCCCATAGTGTCATGTCCTATCAACTTTACCTAGTTGCTGAAACTATGCTAACGCAATCAATATAAATGGTTCTCTACAGTTCCCGGTGGCAATAACCAAGGTAAAGCACAACATTTTATGTATTCCCTACAGTGTCCATTGGTATTAACTATGATAAAAAAAACAGAATACCATGTCTTCAATATACAAATGACAAATGTGTGTGGTAAAGCACAGGTGATGTAATGTGTTACCTACACTGCCCAGCGTCTAAAATAAGGAATATAATGTCATGTGTTAACTATAGTGTCCATTGACTATGGTACAGCAAAATTGTCATAATATAAATATTAAATGAAATATGAAACCCAATGGAAAAATGATGAAGGATAGAAAATCATGGCTCACTGCATAGAGCATTAGTCACTGTACAGTGACTATAGCAAAGCAGAACACTATATATAAAGTTTTCATTTCAGTACACAGTAACTATGCTAAATAACACAATGTTATGTTTTCACTATGCTACCGAGTAACTACAGTACAGCACAGACTGATGTGTGTATTACGGTTCTTATTATCTTCGGTATAACACAAAATGTTTACTACAGCAAAACAGAATCCCAAGTACTGTAGGTATTATAATCACAAGCTGTTGTGTTCTGTACACATTACAATACTCAAGAACTAAGTGACTAAGGAAACACACAGGATGTTATATATTCCCAGTGGTAATAATTATGGTAAAAAACAGATGATCATGTTTTCTCTATGCTGTTGACTGGCAGGAACTATGGTAAAGTACACATGATATGTTTAAATAGTGTAAAATGAACATGATACAGCACAAAATGTCACATGTTCTATACAATGCCTATAATAATATAATAATAAATTAATAAAATGTATTATTAAAAATAATAAAATGTAAAAAATGTGTACATACGATCTACAATTTTATTTAAAAAGACAAGTATTTATTTGTTAAAATAAAAATGTATACCCTAAGGGGGAATCAAAGATTGACCTCTGGGTTGCCAAGAATGCACTAAATCCACTGTACCAAAGTACCACTTAAAAACACTGTTGAAACAGACAGATTAAAATGTTTCCAATGTAAGCACGAGTGGATGAGTCAAAGAAATTGATGCAGATCTTTACAAAGAAGTGGGTTACGGTTATTCTACTGTACTACTATGGTAATGATACTAATATGAATATTTAATATATATTATTAGCTTCTTTAGATATGCGATTCCATATTACACTCCCTATTACGTGGATTCTAAAAAGTATGTTTTTTACTGCAGTAACATATTCATATTCAAGTATTCATAGAAAAGGTTAAAACATTATAGCTTTTCATAAAGTATATTAACTTAATCAGAATAAGCACGCTACAACTATTCTAAAATAACTACAGTAAGTGACTGAAAAGTGACTATATAGTCAATATAGTACCAATAATATTTAGGTTTTTCAAAGAATGTTTATTTGTTAAAAGATAACTTATGGCGACAGCTGGATTTGAACACTCACCCTCAACCTTCTAAGTCAGTCTTAAGCCATCATGCCACAGACACAGTCACGTGGAAAGCAGTGAAACAGCCATACACATATCAATAGAAAGTCTTATACTACTGTTTGTGCTACAGTACATGAATACAATTATATCGTTATTAATTTCTTAAGAAACGAGATTCCATATATATATATATTAATTCCCACTAATCCAATTCTATAAGTATGCTTTTGTTTACTCCAATAATGAGCGTATTCGCAAAAAAGCTTAAAACTATCAGTTTTCTCACAAAGTATATAAACATACAGTAATATGGTCAGAAGGAGCACATAAAAACGTTTACGAAATAACCACATGCAAGACCTTGATGATAAAAATGTTTAGGGAGAAATGGAATACTGGGGTGTATTTTTTCTTTAAACTAACAATACCAGCCATATACAGTACAGTTAACATAATATGTTTATGTTTCTAAATTAATATCATTTATGAGCATGTGAAAGGCATGGTGAATCGGAGATTCAGTGGACCAGAGTAATACTTTGAGTTTACAGCTTGTCCAAGGTCATTCATTATTAATACTATTAGTAATATCTTTGGTGAAGACTTTGATGCATAAAATATTTCTGCATAATTAAAATATTTATGATAAAGGTGGTATAGTAGGTTGTGTACTTTTGTCCAACTGAGCAATCTTGCTTTCATAAAATATACCAACTTTTTAATGTATAATGATTAACATGGTGTAATACGAAGTAATAAAAAGTTTAAAAGTCTAAAGAGTATAGAACTTAAATTCTTAATTGAATAAAGATTGTCCCACAGCAGTAACCGGGATTTAAAACCGGGTATTTTCTGGTGACAGCTCAAATGCTGTACATGAGAGGTTAAGCTTTATTAGCTCCACCTGGTGGTTTTACAAGGTGATTCCGGATACTATCAACATAATCTAATTTGCATGCATTATGACGCGTTTTGATGTGATACGCTCACCGTGTTGTACCGCAGCGTACCCCGTTCATTTTGAATGGCTACATCTGTACATGAGTAAACAACAACTTGAGTACCTAGTTCACCTTGTAACACGTCTGTTTTTTCCATCATGGTACAGTTCTTCAAATATTGATAAGCCATTCTCTAGTTACTGGCAATTGTAAAGATGATTGTTCTTCCCTCCTTTGTTTAACTTGTGTTTAACTTCTTTAAAGAATTCCTTAATCATGAAACCATCACTTAAACAGATACACACACTCATGTCACAGCCAATTTTCCCAGAAACAATTAACCTACCAGTATGTCTTTGGACTGTGTGGTACTTTGCATTATATCGTACTGTGCAGTAATCAACTATAGTGGGATATGATTGGTATATAAATATACAGTACCAGTCAAATGTTTGAGTACACCTCCTTGAAACCAGATTTTTCATGATTATTTGTGCTTTAAACTGTATAATATTGTCTATAAACACTTAATATTTAACTGCATGATATGTGTACTTATAGTCACAAGTCTGCGAAACCGGCGACTAACTGCCCCTGAAATACAAACTGAGCTCAATGCAACTAGAAGTATAGGTGTTTCACAATCAACTGTTCAGAGGAGGTTGATACAGTACTGTATGATTTTAAAGCCAAATAAAATATATTTTTATAACCAAAATTTAAACTAAAATTGTTTCCTGATTACTTCTTGCTGAAATTTGCATTAAGACAAAATATAGATATTTGTTTTTATGTGGATGTTAGCCTGAAAGAAGCACATCGTGTCCACAACAAGCTATAATTATAAACCATTTTTTATATACGCAACTGAGTCATTTTGGTTTTGTAAAAAAGCCCTACTTTCTTTTTTTTATTAATTTAATATTTTACATACTGTTATATACAGTATATGATTTATAAAACTCTAAACACTATACAACATAAATTCTATAATCGGAAAAAAGATTGTCCCACGGGACTCAACGTTGACAGAGATTTGAAACCAGGCATTTTCTTGTGATATGCCAAGTTAAGCATTCACTGTGCCACCTGGCAGTTTTCAAAATAGTAGTGTAGTTCAACAACAGAATATTTTTTTAAAAGTACAGTACAGGGGAGGGGTGCGGTGTGTGCACCACAATCTGCTGCATTATCCAGTATGCATTCTGAATGGCATCAAATGAGCATAAAAAAGTTACGATGTTCAACAAAATTTTACAAAAGCAAAATAAATGTAATTTGTCAAAATGAACAGTATTCATTTTTATTTTTATAAAACACTGAATCACATAACAAGTGAGGATCTCTTGACACAAGTGTGTCTATTTCTATGTCTTCTTATTACCTCAGGTTTTCACCACCCTCCAGCACCTCATGATGAAGCTGATTGGGTAACAAACGTACAAAGTCCTTCAGGTGACACATCTCCAGGGCCTCCCATAGCTGTGCATCTGAGTACTTTTCCAGTGGATCCAGGTTCAAACGCAGAGACCCCGAGAACATAATAGGGTCCTGAAATAAACAGGGTGTTGGCATTTTGTTGTTCAGAACCTCTTCACTGTTAATGATTTCACAGCAGGCCAAGGAATCATAACCTGCTGCTCAGTTTTTGAGGCTATACAGTTCCATAAACATACACTAAATCTCTTCTTCTGTACTGGTTAAGGTTACACATATCTTGATACTGTAAATCAGATCAAAGAAAACAAAAATTGATTTTTGTTATTCTATATTCTAGAATCTGGGTCCTAATGCCCCAGCATAGTGACGGAGACACTATACTGTAAACAGGCACCATACTTCGGATGAGATGTATGACTCTGAGATGAGATGTAAGATCCTGACTCTCTATGGTCATTTAAAATCCCATGCCTTTTCTTGAAAAGAGTAGGGGTGTAACTCTGGTGTCCTGGCCAAATTTCCCGTTGGTCCTCACCAATCATGGCCTCCCAATAATCCCCATCTATGAATTGGCTTCATTACTCTGCTCTCCTCCCCACTGATAGCTGATGTGTGGTTAGCATTCTGGCATACTATGGCTGCCGTCGCATCACCCAAGTGGATGCTGCAGATTGGTGGTGCTGGAGGGGAGTCCCCATTACCTGTAATTGTAAGTAATTATCAATTATTATTATTAGCATCCCCAGAATGTCCCTGGGCATGCAGCACAAACACATGGATCTGTGCTGTATCATTATCGTCTCATGATTTGTCTACAAACACGACACATGTGGAAGCTACTATTCCAGATGCCCTTAATCGTGCTTGTTTGGAAAGATGGCTTTCTTCCAGACATCTGAAAAAAACCCCATACAAATCTTTAACAGAAATTTTGAAATCCATCTTAATAAAAGACAGCCATTCTCAAATATAATCAATCATGATGTGATATGCCCACCGCGTTGTACCTTAGGGTACCCCACACATTTTGAATGGCTACATCTGTACATGAGTAAACAACAAATTGAGTATCTGGTTCACCTTGTAACACGTCTGTCTTTTCCATCATGGTACAGTTTTTCAAATATTGAGAAGCCATTCTCTAGTTACTGGCAATTGTAAAAATGACCGTTCTTCCCTCCTTTGTTTAACTTGTGTTTAACTTCTGTGAAGAATTCCTTAATCATGAAACCATCACTTAAACAGATACACACACTCATGTCACAGCCAATTTTCCCAGAAACAATTAACCTACCAGTATGTCAAACTGTCAAAAAAAGATGGCTTTCTTACAGACATCTGAAAAAAAACCCATACGAGTCTTTAACAGAAATTTTGAAATCCAACTTAATAAATGATGGCCATTCTCAAATATAATCAAAACATGCTCTTTGATGTTCACATAAATCAATATTCCAGGTGTCCCCATAATTTTTAGGTGCCACTTGTTTATCTCTTAAGCCCCTGTTTACACCATAAATAATATACAGGACTTTAAACTGCATATATACTGTGCAAACTGTCATTCAAACCTGACATTAAGATAAGAACAAGAGAACAAATGAGAGGGAGGCCATTCAACCTATCCAACTCGTTTGGTAGACAGTAGCTTATTGATCTGTGGATTTCACCTAGCAGTTCTTGAAAGAAGGCAATTAAAGTTGCTGTCTTTAACAACATGACTGGATAGCTTGTTCCATACTCCCACACCTGACAAAAATATTGAAAGCCATAGTACAAACCAATAAACAGTGGGTCAAACATGAAGCTTCTGTGAATATCTTCATTGTTACCAACCTGAGGAATGATGTTGAGTTTCCCTCGCAAGTCATGCAGTCCAATACTGGCTATGTCCACTTCATCAATGAGGATCATGCCCTTGCATCCTTCTATAATCCTGAAGAGGCAGCTGCTTAAGGTCGACTTTCCTGCACCTGTCCGTCCAACAATCCCAACCTGAAGAGGAAAGAAGACTGCTGCTTTAGTGATGTTCTTCCAGCTGTATACAGATCCATGCATAAGGAGAGTTTAACTGTACATTGCCAGAAAAACTCAAATAATCTAAAACTTTCAGTTATATTTTTGCACACAATGTGAGGAGAATTGGTATTCATTAAAACTGGGAATTCCAATTCAATATCTTTATTCAATTTTGTGTATGTGACTGAATAATTGAGTAAATCTGTGCAATAAACTCCATTATAAATCTTTTGTTCCACATTTCCACTAGCAGGAAACAATCTCATTAGATAACCACAAATCATTAGGTAACCACAAGCCAGGATCAGGTTAAATCAAATGTTTGGCTGACTAAGTTTCAGTTAAAAACTGTAGCTTACATTGACACTGCTGAGAGGGAGTTCTCTTTAAAAACAAATGTCATTTTTTCATATTTTTTGCTGGTCTTATATAGTGTATAAGGCCTATTATTTCACTTACACAGCTTGTTTCCTGTCATGGGAATGTAGCGAAAAAGGCCCCTCACTGTGGTCTCAGCCACAGGATGACCTAGTGGTCTTTGTGTATGAGCAAGTGAGGGAGATGAGCTTATCTTTTAATAATAATTAGTAATTGCTTACACTTATATAGCGCTTTTCTGGACACTCCACTCAAGGCGCTTTACAGATAATGGGGATTCCCCTCCACCACCACCAATGTGCAGCATCCACCTGGATGATGCGACCGCAGCCATAGTGCGCCAGAGCACTCACCACACATCAGCTATCAGTGGGGAGGAGAGCAGAGTAATGAAGCCAATTCATAGATGGGGATTATTAGGAGGCCATGATTGGTAAGGGCCAATGGGAAATTTGGCCAGGACACCGGGGTTACACCCCTACTCTTTTCGAGAAACGGCATCGGCAAGATCCTGACTCTCTATGGTCATTTAAAATCCCATGCCTTTTCTCGAAAAGAGTAGGGGTGTAACTCTGGTGTCCTGGCCAAATTTCCCGTTGGTCCTCACCAATCATGGCCTCCCAATAATCCCCATCTATGAATTGGCTTCATTACTCTGCTCTCCTCCCCACTGAGAGCTGATGTGTGGTGAGGGTTCTGGCGCACTATGGCTGCGGTCGCATCATCCAGGTGGATGCTGCACATTGGTGGTGGTGGAGGGGAGTCCCCATTACATGTAAAGCGCTTTGAGTACAGTGTCCAGAAAAGCGCTATATAAGTGTAAGCAATTATTATCATTATTAATATTCTTTCCTTAGAGCCTTTGCAAGACTGTTATACTCTCTAACCTCACCTTCTTATCCCTGGGCTGAAAAACAGCTAATGTATAGTCCAATGCTCACAGCTATACAAATAAAAAAGATGCAGTACACGAAAACTATATGAAAAACAAAACAAATGCTAAGATTTTATGTTGATTAATATTTTCTTTGCATCTTTTAAAGTTTACCTTCTCCCTCATGAAAGTCTGAAATGTCACATCCCTTAGAGTTGGCTGCAGGTCCTTTCTGTAACGAGCCTCATAGTTAACAAACTGGACAATCCCCTGTTCGGGCCATTTCTGAGGTGGTCTGTTAGGAAGAATCCAGGGGGCCTTTATAGGAAACAAAATATTTTTACTATTCATTTTTAGCAGCAATGCTTATTAATGAGACAGAATTAAGTGTTGTTATGCTTGCCTAAATTAGGGCCACATCTCTCATCATCATCTCTGTGGTGCAGCCACAGAGAAGCTATTCCATGTAGTTTCTTATTTAAAGTGTTTTCTCTCCGATAAGGAGCAGCTCCCACATGGGGATGTGCCCAGCCATGCCTGGCTATTATGATAAATATCTATTCCTGGGGCCTCATCTGTTTATGAGATTCTTAGAAATATCTGGATTGCAGTCCTAGATGTCAGAGGTCATTGTTACAGATCGCTCACCTTCCAACCAACCAATCAGGAATCTGCAGGGAGAGGTAACCCCACATGGGTCTCAAATGCCCGCCAAACTCTCAACCAATCATCACCTGTCTTTGTTCTAGTTAAAAAGACACTGCAGAGCTCAGAACTTTGCTTTTCTGGACATTTTCATGTATCCTTAGAGACAATCACATGATAATAATCTAATGAAGTGAAAAAAAACAAACCTCTTTCTCCATTTCCTCGTATTCACAGACTCTCTCAATAGCAACAGCATTGGTCTCTATTTCACAGGCTTTACGGACCCAGAAGTTAAGTGTTGCTGTCACCTGCAAATATTTTAACACTTTTCAACATTAGTTACAAGAACCATTAAAATTAGCAAGAATTTAAAATTAGTATGAAAGTGTTTTTTCATGTTGAAAGATATAGACAGAGGCAGGTCCCTTGAATCTGCATTACTTACATTTAATGCATAGGACAAGACCAAGCCCACTGTGGCAGCATCCATGTTGTTTCTACTCTGAACCATGAACAGTGCAGCAAAGAACACCATCAGATTTCCCACAAAGTCAAGCCTCATTGCTAACCACCTGCAGGAGAGAGCACAATGAAAACTCACTAATGTCACCTGATCGTACTGAAACTCTAGTCTCTTTACAGTATAATCATTAATTCTTAGGAATGACAATTATTTTCCCCCTCTTCAGACTAATGTGTTTGGATGGGACCCAATAGGGCCTGACTAAAAATTTTGTCTGGTTAGTGTACACACATCACCCATAGAACCTGACTGGATACCTATAGGGCCTGACTGTAAATTGTAACCTCCTAGTGGGAACCACATTGTACTTGGTAGATCTGACCAACATAAACAGTAGCTTGTGAACTCCAGGCTAAAAAGCCAACCTTTATTCAAGATGCAGGACTGCTTTTTAAGACTACTCCTTAAAGAGTAGTACTCCTAGAAACTTTTTTTCTAAAAACAAAACCAATAGTTAAAAGCACTGTACTGATATAAAACAAATGTGACAAGTGTATGACAGCAAAAACAGACTACATTGTCAAAAGAGTGTGCAATGTTTTACAACTGGGAATGTGCAGCTACTGTGTGTCATTAATTGTACTGCCAATAGTCAAATGTCTGGGGCTCCCAGTATGCAACTGGCCAATTACATCTAGAGCTTGGTGGGCTTACAGTGCTAAAGAATCTTATTTTATAAGTATTTATTTAATACAACTACTCTACTAGTAGTATTTGGTGAATAATGATTTGTTTGCTTTGTGGTATTTTGAAATATCAATATTTATAATGATTATGGAATATAAACATCTCAAAAACAGAACACATGATCAACAAAGTTACCTTTGACCTAAAATGACCTGATATAGTACTGTTAATTTAATACTCAGGTTTGCAGATGATACTAAAACTTTAATAGCAGCAACTTAAATTCAAGTAGATGAGATCATTTTCATACTGGACAAACACCTGGTTAAGTAACCTGAACATAATTGTAGAGAGCTTGCTATGTTATTTTCAGTAATTTTCATGTCTGGATTGTGGAATAGTCAGACTAAAAATGAATTCTTTACGTTAATGAAACTTTTTTAGAATAGAGAGTCTTGACCACATCTGATTTATTATTCTATCTTCAGAACTGTGCCAAAGAAAAAAAAACAACACATATGCCATTTCTCACATACTTCACATTTTACCGAATGCTCAGATTTATATCCTGTCCTGCAATATAGTTTGTAACAATATACTGCTGCTATGGAATCAGTCCACAGAAGGGCAAACACGGTACTAATGCATTGGCTTGAAGTCAATTTAAATAACTCTGATCAGCTAAGGGGCAGCATGATGGCATAGTGGTTAGCATTACTGCCTCACAGCACTGGGACCCCACGTTCAATTCCAGACCTAGGGTGCTAGTGTATCTGTGTGGAATTTGCATGTTCTCCTTGTGTTTGGGTGGGTTTCATCTATGAAAATTGGCCATAGGTGTGAGTGTGTGTCTCTGTACACTAAAACTCTTAGTGAGCCGGTTAAGTCATTTCCAGTCTGTCATTTCTCATGCTGCCAATACAGTACTGGGAACATTACAATACAAAAACAAGGCCATGATGAAATGTGGATACTGTGTAGTGAGTACTTGGGCAGGTAGCAGGGAGAAGCTCACTCTCCTAGTCTGTTGAGTGTCTAATTTGAATGTTGTGGTACATTCAATCTGAATTACATCCCACTTTTTTCAACCAAGATTCCACCAGCCAAAACAGATTGGAAATAAGCAACTTAATGTGTTACAGATGTCAAGACTCCACTGGACAGGGGCCATTTCTTTAAGGGTTATGGGAATATGGAACTAGACACCAAATCATGTTGCTGAAGTCAATACCTTGGTTTCCTTCAAAAAACTGCTAGACAAGATCTTTGGATTATTTAGCTATGGACTACCAAACTTGTAAGGGCCAAATGGCTTCCTCTAGATTGTAACCTTTTTTTATGTTCTTATCATAATGGGCAAATGTGTAGCAGGCCTCATCATTACCTGTTAGAAATTACATTGTTATAGTAGCACAATAGGTTCTCATTGATGGTTTGCCGGTTCTGATTGATGAATCTCCCCTGATAACCAAAGGCTCTTATTGTGGTAACTCCGAGGACAGTTTCTGTGAAGTGGGAGATAATGGGAGAACGGGAGGCACCATCCAGTCGCCGGATCTGTCTTGAGCTTGCAATGTAATACCTCTGCAAAAT
This sequence comes from Lepisosteus oculatus, assembly GCF_040954835.1. Lineage (NCBI taxonomy): Eukaryota > Metazoa > Chordata > Actinopteri > Semionotiformes > Lepisosteidae > Lepisosteus > Lepisosteus oculatus. Next base: position 25,820,448 of record NC_090700.1, read on the forward strand.
AAACAGTTAGCTGTGCCATGGTGCTGGACATGTCATATTCTTAGCCAAGGGTACAGCCAGACAAGACGTATCTGGGGATCCTCACAGAACTTCACAGATTTCACTGACAGGAGAGGAAAGAGGAAATGCAAACAGGGCAAAACAGGAATAGAAAATTCAACACTTAAAAGTCAACACTGACATTTATCATGTAATTAATATGCAGTTGGTATAGAAAGTCACCACCCCCTTTAACAATTTGAACTTTTTGTTGTATGACACTGAAAATAAAAACAAATTAAATTAAGCTTTTTCCATTTTATTTACACCTAGTAACCCACATTAGCCAAGGGAAAATACAATTCTAAAACATTCCAAAAATTAATTAATATTACCACAGTAAAATACCTTATTTGGATAAGTGAACACCCTCTTTACAACTGCATTTGTAAACTTGGTCAGGTATAACCAATCACCTTACAGATCAAACAATAAACTAATTGGCTCCCACCTGTCATTAATTGTGGTGACTGATCACAGAATAAAAGCAGTTGTTTCAAGAGGATTCCACTACTTGGAAGTGCATTTCAAAGCAAAGAATCCACTATGGGCAGAAAGGTGCTTTCAAAAGAACTTCGAGATAGTTGTGGAAAGGCACAAATCAGTATTCCATGGAGCACAGTCAAGACCATCATGTGGAAGTGGAAGGCGTACGGCACCACCCAGACCTTGCCTAGATCAAAGCGTCCCTCCAAACTGGATGACTGAGCAAGAGGGAGACTGATCAGAGAGGCCACCAAGAGGCTGATGGCGACTTTGAACGAGCTACAGGCCTTTATGGCAAAGACTGTTCATTGTGTACATGTGGCAATATCACAAGCGCTCCACAAATTTGGCCTGTATGGGAGGGTGTCAAGAAAAAAGCCACTCCTTAAAATAAACCACATCATGTCTCGTTTATGTTTTGCTAAAAAGCACCTTAAAAATTATACGGCCAAGTGGAAAAAGGTGCTGTGGTCAGATGAAACCAAAATCGAATTTTTTGGCAAGAATGCAAAACGGTACGCCAGCGAAAACCCAATACATCTTAACATCCAAAGAACACTATTCCTCCAGTAAAAGCATGGTAGTGGCAGCATCCTGTTGTGGGGATGTTTCTCTTCAGCTGGGAATAGGGCACTTGTCAGGATAGAAGGGAAGATGGATGATGCAAAATACGAGCAAATTCTTGAACAAAACCTGTAGCCTTCAACCAGGAAGTTGAAAATGGGAAGATGGTTCACCTTTCAACATGACAATGACCCAAAGCACACCGCCAAAGCAACCGTACAGTGGCTGAAGTACAGAAAGGTGAATGTCCTTGAGTGGCCTAGTCAGAGCCCCAACCTAAAGCCAATCAAAAATCTTTGGACTGACTTGAAGAGGGCAGTCCATCAACGGTCACCACACAGTTTGACTGAGCTTAAACAATCCTATAAGGAGGAATGGGCAAATATTCCTTCTTCTAGGTGTGCAAAGTTGGATGTGTCCATCAGACCCAAGGCTGTAATTCAAGCAAAAGGTGCTGCCACCAAGTAATAACTCAGGGGGCTGTTCTCTTATCCAACCCAGTTATTCTACTTTTTTTTTCAGAAATGTTGCTTTCTTTTATCACCTGGATGTTGCAAGGTACAATTTGTAAATAAAACTGGAAAAAGTGTGATTTTATGTCTTCTTTTTGGCCGTTAGGACAACAAAAGAGGCACATTTTGAAAGGGGGTGGTGACTTTCTATACTCACTATATACACTGTAAAATCCACGTCTATATCAGAACTTTGTTAAAGGTTGCAAAGGAGCAATCGTATCTGAACTATACTGATGGAAAAAAGAAAGGCAACATTTTCTAGAACGAGAATGCTATAATTATATCTTATGTACTTTCACAAAAAGTTGTCAATTTGTTTTAAGCCCTCTGACCAGCAATACAGCTTGTGCAGTGAGGCATTGCAACTTGCCAATCACACAAAAGCTCATTATGTGCAAGAAAATGGCCACACTTAAGTTTTATGTTCATTCCACAATCCCTGAATGTCACCAGAAGCAAGGGACAAGGTCATTTGCATGCTGCAGGCAGGCTTGTCATGTGCCAGCGTTGCCAGACACTATGGAGTAAGCCGCTCCACTGTAACCCGACTGCAGAGAAGGTTTCAGCAGACCGACAGGACAGATGACAGTCCAAGATCCAGTTGCCCTCAAGTGACCACACCAGAGCAAGACCGACACATCAGACTGGTCCATCTGATCCATTCTTGAGAATTTTTTAGCTACAGTTTTAAACCCCATCCAAAATTCCAGAAATGAGTTTAGTAATTTACCTTAAGCATAGTATAAATGTTTCACATATCAGATCTTATTACAAAATGATTGGTTCTCTGTATATTATCCCATTGATTTTTCTGGCCTGGACAGTGCTGGTGTGGAGTCACCAAGGAAACCCAGTTTGTTGTTGTAAAGATTGCTGGCAGACCAGTAGGTTGCACTTTTTCTTCTGAACAGAACCTCCAAACCAATCCCCCAGTACAGTGACCAAGTACACTTACAGATGCAGCCATTCAAAACAAGTGGGTGATACCGCGTTAAAATGCAGTGCGCTTGTCGCAGTATCACTCAAGTTACTGTATAATACCGTTTATTCTCGCATAATACTGCATGATACCGCAAGTAAAATAATAGTATCCAGAATTTCCACCAGGTGGAGCTAATAAAGCTCACCCTCTCATGTACAGCGTTTGAGCTGTCGCCATCAAAGTCTTTACCGAAGATATTACTAATAGTATTAATAATGAATGACCTTGGACAATCTGTAAACTGAAAGTATTACCTGGTCCACATTCTTTGTAACCGTCTTTGTAAACGAAAATACTTTTTTTTCATTGACCATCTATGTAAACGAAAAGACTTAATTTTTTTTAGTAATAAAAAGTAACACCACAGCATTTCGTTGATCCAATCATGCATTTGTTTCCAATCATGCAAAGTAATTCTTGAGAATCTCTGATTCACCATGCCTTTCAAATGCTCATAAAATATATTAATTTAGGAACATAAACATATAACAGTATGTAAACTGTACTGTATATGGCTGGTCTTGGTATTTTAAAGAAAAAATACACACCAGTTTTCCATTTCTCCCTAAACATTTTAAGCATCAAAGTCCTACATGTGTTTATTTCGGAAACGTTTTTACGTGCTCCTTCTGACCATGTCACTGTATGTTTAAAAGTATACTTTTAGAATTTGATTAATAGGGAATATAATATGGAATCGCGTATCCAAAGAAATATCTGTATAACTATATTCATGTTATTGTTGCACTGTTGTACTATAAGACTTTCCATTGAGAGGTGCTTGTCACATGACTGCCTTGGTGGTGTGATCTTGGTGATGGACTTGTAGTCCTGAGCTTGAGTGTTTAAACCCAGCTGTTGCCATCAGTTTTCTTTTAACAAATAAAAGTTTCTTTGAAAAACTAAAATAGGTAATATTATTGGCATTGACATTTTTTATATTTCTAAATATCACAACATGTTCATACTGTATGTACACAGCGGTAGGGCGCAAATTCACGTTATCCCTATTAATAAAGGGTATTAAGGGTATTAAGATCCCTTTAGATCTCCCTTGAGAAGCTGAAGCTACAGTATACTGATTCTTATGGGAATGTGTTTTCTTTCTTCTTTTTATCAGCATGGAATAAACCTATTACTTGATTCTTATGGAAGCCCATTTCCGTCAGGGAGTAAAAAAAAACACACACTTTTTCATTGACAAAAAGTAACACCACACTCTCTTGTTTAAAGCACCACGTCTCTTCCCGTTAAAAAGAGGAGACACCTTACACTTTAACTCTTCAGTTCACTGAGAAATTTCACCAGACCCTCTTACTAAAAGTTTATGCTTATACCTAACTTTCTTAACGTGAGAAGTACTACTGTAAGCAAAAAAAGGGTTTTTGGAGGGGGGGGCAGTCTTCTGTTTCACTTGGCATTTCAACTAAAATAAAATGCATTCACTACAAAAGGGATAACGTACATTTCCTTTTGTGAATGAAAAGACTGTAGAATAAAGATTTCACAATAGAATAAAATGAGAAATTTACATAATAAGAGCAAGTAAATATCTCTGCACTCTACTAAAGTAAAGACTACATAATCTAATAGTTTCCCACCATCAACCCAATTCAACAGACACAAGGCAGGGTTTAAACTGGGGAGGATACCAGTCTATCCAAGGGCACTTACAGACACACACATTCTCATATTGGACAATTTTCCAGTGTGTTTTTGGCAATACCAGTATGTGTTTGGACTGTGGGAGGAAAGTTACACAAACATGGGGAGAACATCCAAACTGTATACAGATAGACCCCCAGGTGCAGAATTGAACCAAGGGCCCCATTGCAGCAAAGCAGCAGTACTAACCACTGCACCACCATTCCACCCCTAATCCTAATTATTGTCTAATTATCCATCCTTTTCCTGCATGTGATTGATAGCAGTTTTCACAGAGATAAATAACACTATGTATCTTTTAAATTCTGTTTCAGAACAGCCAATGAAAAATGCAAGCTGAACTTCTAAGAAGGTGTTCACTATATTTAAATAGAATTCATTCCAACAGAAAACTGTTTGAGATCTAAATACTGTACGTGTAAAAACTTTAGGTCCTGTTAGCAGGATTGCTCACATAAAAGTGATTTGCAGATCATTCTAGCAGTAAACAACAACCAGGTGTACCCACACAACCCAAAACAGTCACTATAAAGATAAACATTTTCTTGGTTTTCCAAATGCTACTCAGCTGGCAATTTTTTTCACAGGTGAAAACCAATGACATGAAATGTGCTCTCTCTCAAGACTCCTTAGGCTTGAACAAAGAAAATCTCCCTCCTTTTTAAGTTTGGGCCACACTAACTGCTGTTACATCTGATAACGATATTCACATGGAATCAACAACACGCTGTTGCTGTTCCTGAGATGCTAATTGTAGCAATAGGCATGGAGTGTAAGGTCTATAAAGGTGTGGTGCAGTGTACTGTATATACTGAACCTGAATTAAACCAACCGAAGGAAAAAAAAGGAAATGAAAAAAAGGCACTGCAACACAAAGCTTGATAGCTACAGTACTATATATACAGATATTACTCTATGCCTATAACCATTGTAGCTATACATCATCTTCAAGAGGTGAGAAAGGTCAGGGCAGTGCAACACTGAGACTTGGCAGAATTGATCTGTAATAGTCTGGAAAGCAGCAGGGTACTGATCCATCCTCCAATCTGTGTCTGGGTTACCTTTTGTAGCGAGTTCAATGACAGGGGCCCAGTGGTGGTGATGTAATTAATAAATCTTTAATAACCAGTGACCTCCAGGAAACACTCAATGTCCTTTTTGAACTTTGGAGGACAGTGGCTTCTTGAAATGTTAAGCATGATCAGGGCTTAAGGTAGAGACAACCACCTGAGATTCCCCTGTGAGGTGGGGTCTTCCCAAAGAGATTCACAGATCAAAAGAAATGCTTCAGGAAAGTCTAGATCCACTGGGAGATGACCAACCCTGCTTATGCTCTGCTCCCACACCCAAGCTGCTTGCCATTTCTACTGAGTTGTGTATTTCCAACATTCTGCAGTTCACTTCCAGTGTCGCACCCCAAGAGTTATCAGGTAACCTACAGGTAACCCTTTCTTGTGTCATCATGTTTTTGAACATTCATGAAAAAGTTGCCAGCTGTGAATATGTGACCTAAAAACATCCATATGGCTTTATTTATGGGTTGCAATTTAAAAAAAGTCAAAAACCGCATTCAAAATGCAAGAGTGCCTTTGGCGCTTTCTGGCACGAGAAGACACCCAAATCAATAATGTAACAAAACCAACTAAAATAACAAGCTTATAAAATAAACACTAAAATTAAAATGTGTCATTTTCTGGGGTTCAAGGCAGTGTGTTTCTCTGTTATTTTTTTTCACTTAACATGACGGTTTGTTCTTGAAGAGGTTGGTAGAAAAAGAAAGAATAATACAGATGGAGGTGCAGCGTTACTGAGTTAAGGAGAGCTGACAAGCATCTCCTGCTGCAGCTCGGCCTCATCAATATCCCAGAAAGACACTGTCCTGTCCCTGAGGGATTTCACAAAAACTCTCAATCTTAACATTACATTTATTGAACACTGATTACATTTTTTTTATTTCACAAAATGCCATCGAAAAGGTGTCCACTTACCCATAAAAATTAAGAAAAAAATTTGAATCTGGCCATGAGAACTGCTTGCATTTGTACTATATGAAATTCCCTTTGTTATATTTAAGGAAAAAATAATTTATTCAGTTGGAATTTTTAAGATAATTCCAACAAAGAAAGCTCTCATAATGAGAATAAACAGCCATCTGAGGATAGTAAATTAAGTGCATGTATTATATAAAAACCTATGTAATCTATCTACTTCCTTTTCTTATTACAATGGAATATTTCCACCCTTTAGTAACAGATAAGAGCTGTTACAATTGCTGTTAAAAGCCACACCTTCATGCAAATTGCAAGCAGAATATCTTTCCCTGAACTGATAATAGCATTGATTGATGTGGTATTGATGGATATCTATAAATATTAAGAACAAGTGACCATGCAAATTTTACCAAGCAAAGAGAAATATACTGCAGTATAAACAGAGTTGCTTTCCATTTAGGATTACAACCAGAGTCCTTTATCATAAAATGGGATTTCTAACCATTACCAATTCTGAATACTGTAAGTTTTTATTATCCATTGGCGCCTATCAGTCTAGGGAGTGCCGAATGGACATCTGGACTGCATTCCTAAGTGTCAAGAGTAAGTGACTTATATCTCACCTTGACCAACCAATCAGGGACTGGCAGGGCGTGGTAATACCACGTGGGTCTCCAATGCCCGCCAAACTCTCAACCAATCAGCACACATCTGGGTCTTGATCAAAAAAGGGAGCGCAAGCTCAGTTCTGGGCTATCCTTGGCCATTTTCGCGCATCCTCAGAGACAATCACGTGACAACTGCTGTTGTCTGCAAAAGGACTTGGACTTTGGTCTAAGCGCGAGGCCGAGGATCCCGTACGTACTCAGAATTCTACCAACGTGAATGCTCCACTTGATCAACAGCAGCCTACAGTTGGACCCTCGTCGACAACCTGAATAGCTTATTCAGAAGCAGCGCTGGACCGGGAACGAACCAGCTTCTTCCCAGGCAAAAGAGTGACTTGTGAGGACTCGCGGTCACACTCTGTGCATAGAGACTTTCTACTAGCCAGCCGGACTGCTGGTAAATCCCCTCGGAGCAACAACTGCCCTGCGCGCTGCAGTTAGATTCCTCCGCCTGTCCTACTCCGAGCTGCACCTCGACTGGTTGGCCGGTAGCCAGAGGAAGCCGACACAACGCCCATTGGACAACCGCTGGAACAGAGGCTGCAACAGAGCCTGTCAGCTGGTTTGGTGTTCATGCCGGGAAATTCCAAATCCATACACAGTGGATAAGTAAACCCCATGTTCTACATTGCGTCTCGAGAATTCAATTGTACCTCAACAAAAGTTATCAATTTAATTCATGAGTCATGTATTTACTTCCGAGCTTAGAGTAAAAGTGGGTAATAACACTGATTAGCGATTTGTTAACCGAACGATATATATTGACATATATTCTCTGTTGTGTATCTCTTTGTGTTTGCATCTCTTCGAGATTATATACCTTGTATATTGATAACCCTCACAGTAAGGTCTGCCGCTCGTATCCAGGCAGACTAGTATATGTTTGGTGCACAGTTTATATTAATAAATGTATCTCGTGTATTGAACCCGTGTGTGTGCGTTGTTAGTTGTTATGACGATTGATTTTCTAAAAGCCCCAACGAACAACCTCGTGGTTACTGCTACAATTAATAATTGTCTCAGTAAACCCATCAAACCACTACATTTAATGGCGTCCCTGTGCGGGCGAGTTTAGAATGAAATGAGAATCAATCGCACAGAATAACTGATATTGCTGTGAGTTCAAGTTCAGCACAGCACCGCGGCTTCTATACGCGAATACCGGGTGTGCTGATAACTGCGTAAAGAAATCCCCCTGTTTTCTAGCGTTTAGTGTAACGTGTGCTGATTGGAAATCCATCTGCTCGGGTGTTTAAATTCCATACTGCATTTTGGTAAAAGAAAAAAAAAGTAATACTCTTAAAGTTTCTTGTAATGACAATGGCTGCTAAAATGTCTGAAGTGGAGTCGCTTACAAGTACTATTTCTAGCGACGACAATCCTGGTTACTGGAGCGGTATCGAAAAGTTGAACTTTGATGATATTGAGAAGCTGCAAGTAGATTTAGTAGCTAAGGTAGCGAACCAGCTTAACACAGGAGGGTCCGTGAACGCAGTTCAGGTCCTATCTAGTTTCGCCTTAAATCTAGCTAAACAGCTGGAACTGTCTTTGTCCGAGCTGAAAAAGTTTCAAAAGCTTCAGGGAAAGCTAGAAAGATATAAGGCGGAGCGAGTTGAGTTGTTGGATATAATGAGAGAAATGAGAGTGAAAAATGAGGAAAGTGAAGACAGACTCAGGGAAGTTTTAGGTAAATTAGATGACCTGTCTGCTAGAGAAACTGCGGCTGAGGTAGTTAGGAGAGACCTGGAAGCGAGCTTGAAAGAAAAAGAAAAAGAAATTGAGAGTTTAAATGAGCTCAGCCAGAAAAGGCAAAAAGAGTTAGATGCTACCGTACTAGAAGCAAAACAGGCTAGATTACACTTGCATGCCAGCCCACCTAGCAGCCCGGAGCGCTCACCCAGCGCGCCGGTAGGGGGTTTCTCCCGGCCAGGGTCTGTGGTCGGATCGGCATGGGGGAGATCGCCGAGTTCTGCACGAGACGCAAGGGTGATGCAATTCAGGCATAGACCCCACTGATGATGCACTGATGCAAAAGTGATGAAAATGGCTGACATTAGAAGGTTGGCTCAAAAAGCCTGGGGAGCTGAAGTCTCTGCTTCCTCAGAGCGAAAACCTGCTAAAACGGCCGTGTTTGCCACTAAAGCCAGCAGGGTTGATGACTTGCCTCAGCTCGAGGGAGCTGAGGTTCCTGAGTCCGCTAAGCCCCGGCGCAAAATAGGCAGGCAGGACCGCACTAAGCGTCAGAGCCGCCGTGAGCGCTACGGGGAAGGCAAGGGCACAGGCAGAGCCTATCATAAGGCTGGACGAAGGGAGTCGACTGCAACCCGCCTGGCCAGGCTTGAACATGCCCTGCTTGAGAGATCAGGACAGGGTAAACCTTCCGCACCGACTGCCGGAAGCGTGAATGAACTGAGGGGGACCACGCCCCTCCTCACAGGAGGAGGCGGGGATCTGCCCCAAGCCCCTCCCTCAGTCTATCTGATTGGGTGGGAGGGTTCCTGCCTGGAAGAAGGCTGTGACTCTGAGTTTGGCGCTGACCCCGCCCCTGAAGTCAAAGAAAAGGCAGGCTTCCAACAATTCTTAGGGAATCTCAGCCATAAAGGCAAAGCAAGGCGTATTTATATCAAGGTTTCTCTTGAAAACGTCTTAGATAGAGAAGCACTTGTTGACACTGGGGCTGAAATTAGTTTGATGTCAGCCGAACTACTCAGCGAGCTCAAACGAGTAGCGAAAGGAAAAGGCATCAGACTTAAGGTAGAACCGTGTAAGATAGATATTTCCTGCTATACCCAGGATCATGCCAGGATCACACACCGAGTGTGGGTGGCACTTAGGTTCGGGCCAATGAACGTGGTGCATCCTGTTTACATCTCTAGGTTTAAAACAGAGCCACTACTCATTGGCCAAGACCTGCTTGACAGGCTGGAGCCTCTGGTGGACTGCCAGCGTGGAAAATTGTGGGCTCAGGTCAAAAACCCTAAGCCTGTCGTACAGCAAAAAGGGGGGTACAATGGTTATGCTGTGATCACACAGTGCCCACTGAACACTATAGCTGAGTTGGAGGTTCCACCTGGTTCATCTGGACGAGAAATAAATGTCTCTTCTTGCTTTCCAAAACTACAGGGAAGTCCTGCCCAGGCCAGCACTCCCACGGTCTCCCAACTACAGGAGCAGTGCTCCGAGCAGCTGCTTGACCCGCCAGGTAAAGCACACCCCTTTTTCATCCCTGAAGAAGAGTGGATCTCCCTGTCCGGTAATGAATGGGAGTCCTTTCTGTGCACGCTGGTACCTCAGGGGGACCAGGACTACCACCCCATGGTGGTGGGAGGAGTCCAGGTGGCAGAAGTGCAGGTTGATGATGTAATTCTCAGCCTCAGCTCTGAGAAGTCCATAATCAGTGAAGGTCTGTTCAAGGACCTGTCGCGAAGCCGTCAGGTGACCCTGGTGACGCAGTCACAGGTTCTGTGGTGGGCACCCCCACCTCATAGGTCCATTTGGAGCAAAGGAAGCTTTGTAGCTTCCATCTCCATCGGAAAAAGGAAGTTTGCTCACTACTTCCAGGTAGCACCTCAGCTGACCCATTCGGTCTGTATTGGTGCAGACCTGTTGGTTCGACTGGGCATCCAGCTGGACACAGTAAATAGTGTGCTGTGGACACGGGTGAACCCAGATGCCCACTCTCTAAGCGGCGACCCCGAGAACATTCGGTCAGGTCAGACGATTCCTCCGGCCTGCCAGGTAGTAAATGAATCGGACCTGATCGTTCCTGCATCAACAGCAGGGTTTCCGGTACGCCTTGTCCTGAAGAAGGGACAGAGAATGGATGCTGAGATGGTTTTCTTCCAACCATCAGCCCAGTTTATCAGACTGAACCTAGCAGTCTGTGGTACCCCCAGACTGGAACGGAATGGCCGAGCCACCTGCCTGTTGGTGCAGAACATAGCAAAACAAGATGTCAAAATCCCTGCTCGCACTGACATGGGACTGGTAATTGACAATGGTTTCTATGATTTCGAACTGGCCATCCCAGTACTGGGGCAGCTCCCTGGTCCCTTGGGAGGGGGGAACCGAGCAGGTGTACTACACCTACCCCCGGCGGATGATTACAATTATGCCAATAGAGGGATTCTGCAACCAGGAGGTGTGCAGAGTGGACCTTAGCGATAAGGATGAGATGGTTGTGTACACAGTACACGCAGGTGTTCCGACGGACCACGCAGCCGAGAGTGTGACCAGGGATACCGCCATGCCGTCAAAAGCGGGGTTCCTAGAGCAGGTACAGGAACAGGTTGGTACCCTGGAAACGGAAAGCCAGCGTCAGCGGCTGTGTCAGATCTTCCAGGATTTCCAGGAAGTGTTTGCACGGGACGCCTATGACTGCGGGGTGACGGATTTGCACAGTGCGCATTCCTATGGCCCCTGGCGCCCGCCCAACCTATGTAAGGCAGTATCGCATTCCCCGGCATATGAGTCCATAAAGCAGACGTTGGATGCTCTACTAGAGCGTCAGATCATAAGGGAGTGTAACTCCACTTATAACTCCCCACTGTGGCCGGTGCTGAAACCCAATGGTAAGTGGCGTCTGACCATTGACTACCGGCAGCTGAATAAACAGGTTCCTTTGTCACGATGGCCAATGATCTACCTAGATCAGGAGTTAGCCAAGGTGACAACAGCGAAATATTTCACCACAGTGGATGTGGCCAATGGGTTCTGGACCCTTAAGGTAGAACCGACAGACCAGTACAAACTGGCCTTTTCCTTCGGAAACAGGCAGTTCACCTGGAATCGATGCCCCTTTGGGTATTCCAACTCCCCAGCGGAGTTCAACTTATTTCTGCACAAAGCCATGAGTGATGCAGCCGCCAGGGGCAACCTGGTCTATGTGGACGATATTCTGATGCGGAGTCAGACCTGGGAAGAACACATGGCCGAGATCAGGCATGTGTTGACCCAGCTCTCCCGTGCAGGGGCTAAACTGTCCCTGGCTAAGGGACAGTGGTGTAAGACCACGTAAGTGGAGTACGTGGGACTGTTGGTTGGAGCCCAAGGCATACAGCCACAGTCCAGCAGAGTCCAAGCTATCCAGAATATGAAGTCGCCCACTAACCTGTCTGAACTGCGCAGCTTTCTGGGAGTATGTAATTATTCCCGGCAGATCATTGAGGATTACGCTGAAATAACAAGGCCCCTCCACAAGCTGTTGCAGAAAGACGTGCCCTTTGAGTGGGGGCCTTCCCCAGAACAAGCTGTGATGGAGCTGAAGCGCAAACTCAGTAGTGCGCTGTGCTTGGCCTACCCTGACAAAAATAAGGTCTTCTACCTTGAAGCAGGGTTTTCAGAGCACTGCCTTGGGGCTGCTCTGAGTCAGGAATATGACCAAGAGCGAAGGGTGGTGGCGTATGCCAGTCGAGCCCTGAGCCCAGTGGAGCAAAAGTTCTTGGACTGCAAGAAGGCCCTGTTGTCTACGGTCTGGTCGGTAGAACACTTCCGTAGTTATGTTGGGGGACAAAAGATCATCATCGAAACCTGCCACCAACCTGTGACATTCCTGCATAGCCAGAGACTGAAAGCGGGCAGGGTGTCAAATAGCAGGATTGTGGCATGGATGATGGCTATGAGTTAGAGGTACGTTATGCACAGAGCAAGAAAAATGTACCTGGGACAGGGCCTGGCTTTGGGCCAAGTGTGTCACAGCTGTGACACTGACATGGAAGCTCCAGAAACAATTCCCGCTGCTGAGCTACCGAACAATCATCGGTACTACGATGAGAACGTGGGCCAGGGCTTACCCATGGCCTATGTTGACTGTTGCTCTTTTCACCACGAACAGCAGGTGCTAGCAGGGGTAGGAGTAGTCTGGCAAGACAATACTCCCTGTGGGCCGACCCGCTATAAGCTAGGACCAAAGACTAGTCAGTATGCGGAAGTAGCTGGGGTGCTGATCACCCTCCAGCAGGCCCTGACAAATGGCCTTAAACAATTTGTCATCTGTAGTGACTCGAACTACGCCCGACATAGCTTTGTGTCCCATCTTCCGTATCGGAAGGGTAACGGCATGAAAAATGCCCGGGGCAAGGAAGTAAAGAACAAGGAGTTGTTCCTGGCCAGTGATAAGCTCACGACCGAGGCTGGAATGATGGTTTACTGGAGGAAGGTGAAGGGACACTCCCAGGTGAAGGGACCCGACAATGACGGGAATGATGAGGCTGACTGGCTGGCCAAATCTGGCGCCTAGAGGGTGAACCCTGGCAGTTCCAGCAGGAATGGCTACCCCCAGAAACCATGGCTGAGGTCAAGGCGGTCACCCGAAGCAGGGCTAGACAGGATGTTGGAGCTGACCCTCAATCTGTAGTGTTTGGGTCACATGGTTTTAACACCGATCTTGCGGAAATGCAGAAACAGTACCCAGCAACTGGGCAAATGCATCAGCATATCGCTGACCCAGTGCGTCAACCTCTTTCGGAGCAGGTGCTGAGCCAGTCTCCGGAGCTGAAGGAGCTGGCAGAGGTGAAAGACAACCTAAAAATTATAAAGGGGTTGTTGGTTTGTGTACCAGTTGCACAAGGTGTCCCAAAGTGGGTAGTTCCCCGCTGTCATCGGGGGGTCATGATCCAACACGCTCATGACGAACCCTGTGGGGGTCACCGGGGAATCAAGGCCACGTACGACACTATCCAGCAGGTGGCATTCTGGCCTCACATGGGCCAAGACATCGCCGCGTATGTAAAGGGGTGTCTGACGTGTAGCCAGTTCCAACCATCACGGCCCCTCCACCGTGCACCACTCCAGAAAAAGGGCATGACATTCCCCTGGTCCAATCTACAAATGGATTGGGTGGGGCCGCTGGTGAGGTCATCCAGAGGGAACAAATATTTCCTCACTGTTACGTGTGCATTCACAAAATGGATTGAGTGCCTCCCAGCACCCAATGACACGGCAGAGACAACTGCAGTGCTGTTGGTGAACCATGTGTTCAGTCGATGGGGACTCCCCCTGACCGTGGACTCGGATCGGGGAACCCATTTCACAACTACAGTAATGGCAACCCTGTGGAATATACTTGGGGTCAAGGCCCAGTTGCATATCTCCTACCACCCTCAATCCTCGGGCCAGGCAGAAAGGGCAAACTGAACGGTGGTTAGTATGCTCAAAAAGTTTGTCTCCACCAGCAGTAGGGACTGGGACATTAAGCTGCCCCTGGTTCTGATGGCCATCTGAGCCACGCCCCATTGCTCTACGGGGGTCCCACCTTTTGAGATGATGACAGGTTGGAAGATGACTCTTCCCCTACACTGTCTTTATGGGGTGGAGGACCTGAGCATGACGGGGGCTGCTACGGCCCATCAGTATGTGTCAGACTTGCGAGCACATCTGCATCTGCACACCTTTGCTTTTGCCCAGAACAATCTGGGAAGGACTGCAGAGGGTAGGAAAGCATACTATAGATTGTCGATAAGGTATCACCGGTAGCTTATCGAATTCGGATTGAAAAAGGAAGGCAATCTCTGGTCTACAAGTGGGTGCATCGCAACCACCTCCGGTTGTATCGCCCACCTCAAATGGCGCCAGAGGACACAGAATAGGGTTAAAAGTCCAAACCCGATCAAAGAGGGGGGTGCCCCTTTGTAGTTGCAGGTAGTTAGGTACTGTAGTGTAGATCCTGCTAGGAAAATATATTCTAAAATATAGTGGAACTGTACCATGTGCCTCATCTGTGTTCCAGAATGGGAATCCTAAATCTGCCACGGCTGGTCCTTTAAGTACTGTGGATCGCCTCGACACAGCCCCTTGAAGTTGTGGAACCCGGTCCTCCTACCGGCATAGTCCTGCAGGACGCTCCCGGATTGTTGTTAACAAATTGCAGAACATATACTCAGCGAGTGTATGTACGGCTGGACCCACATGATGTGTTTTGGAAGCACATCAACATGAACAGTAGGGTGTCCTATCATGGTAGGCAGTGGGCTGGGGATACTGTATGGCATGCCCAGCTAGACACTATACACATGCTCCGCCAGCTGAGGAAGGCAACAGTCACCCAGGAGGAGATGACAGGCCTCAGCCGCCCCAAAAGGTTCTTGGGGGGTCTGATTGCTGCGGCCTCCACCGTGGGTTCGCTATTTTCAGCGGGTCTGTTTGCTGCTAACACTGTCACCCTGACCACCCTGAGAAGGCAGGTGTCTGGGTTACGTAAGGAAATGCCAGAAATTTATGACAAGCTGTATCAACAGCAGCAGCGGCTGTAAAGCCTAGGGAAAACCTTACAGGTCACAATTTTAGCAATAAACCTTCATGCAGCAGTGTTAAATAACACCCTCCACACCGTGGGCAGGATTGTCGACGTGTTACAGTGGGACTATGCTTATGTGCAACAGGTCAGAATGCTGATGCAGGATCTGCTTAGGGAGCTTAGTGCCACGGTAACTAGCCTAGCCATGGGACAGATTCCAACCTACTTGGTTCCACTGTCCTTAGTAGAAGAAGTACTGAAGACAACCACTTCCGAGATGGTGCAGCCATTGCAAGTACATCTTGCATACAGTCTAGGCAGTGCCATTCCCATACATGTCAACCCCGAAGCCAAGGAAATAGGTTTCCTGTTGAACCTTCCCATCGTGAGTAGCAAGGATATCTATAGACTCAAGTCTATATCGAACGTTGGCTTCTGGAGGGGGGACATGCATGTGAAGTTGACCACCCCACTGCTCGTAGCTTACCAGGAAGATGATCCAAATTTGTACCTTGTTCCAAACCTGGAATTATGTACATCAACCAAGGATATCCACTGGGTATGCCCAAGTAAGCCATTCCTTAGGGACACAACTCAGAGGTTGTGTGGTATCAGAAAGGGGGCTGCCACTGAGAAGTGTAAATCCACAGTGACGAGCAAATGTGAGGTTAACGAACCCCAGGTTGAGCAGGTGGGAAAGAAATGGCTGGTCAGCACACCACAGTTACCTGTTACCATAACCTATGACAGACATGATACAGCTACCGAAGTGCAGCTACCCAACCAAACAGTTTTTCTACAAGTTCCTGAAGGAGATGTAGTGCATCTCAATGATTTAGCACTATATCACCTGTAGTCAGAACTGTATGAAACGGAACTCGAGATTGTGGACGCTTTCAGAGGACACAGCGTTGACTTGGAAAAGAGAATCCAAGAGAGAGTAAGTCTTGAGGGTGTACAGGTAGTCGAATTTGTTCTCAATGACACAAACTTAAAAACTATACTGGTAGGTCCCAAGCACAGTCGTTGTGGATCCTCTGGGGCGCTAGGAACAGTAAACATGGTCATCTTGACACTGCTGCTGGGTAGCTGGATCATGGCTGGGGTAATGTGTTGGATGCTGTTCTCTTGTATCAGAGCCTTGCGGGGTAGTTTGAATGAGACAAAGGGAGCAATGGTTTATCACCGAAATCAGGTAACCACTCCCAAACGTCTGCCTGCTGCAGAGCTATCCGATACTGATAGTGAACTGCCGGAAGTTTAAGGTCTAGGGCTAATGATGATGCCCGATGCCTCATTTCTGTGTACCTTATAACTGAGAGCAGGTATACGCAATGTTCTTCCCAACACTATTTCCTGTACAAATTCTCGAGAGGTAATGTGAATATTGGGTGGTAGAATCCACCGTGGTACAACAGACATCACTTAACTCTGTTTTTGTTTTGAAGGCAACAACGCCTCAGGACCTCGTGACCTTCAAAAAAGGGGGATATGTAGCGGCAATGCTTATTAATAAGACAGAACTAAGCGTTGGTATGCTCCTAAAGGAGGCCCCATCTCACCCTCCATCTCTGTGGTGCAGCCACAGAGAAAGAATTCATGCAGGCTGATTTAAGATGTTTTCTTTTGATAAGAAACAAGCTCCCAGACGGGATGCAATTAGCTAAGCCTGGCTATCATGATCAATGGTCATCCATTGGCGCCTATCAGTCTAGGGAGTGCCAAATGGACATCTGGACTGCATTCCTAAGTGTCAAGAGTAAGTGACTTATATCTCACCTTGACCAACCAATCAGGGACTGGCAGGGCGTGGTAATACCATGTGGGTCTCCAATGCCCGCCAAACTCTCAACCAATCAGCACACATCTGGGTCTTGATCAAAAAGGGAGCGCAAGCTCAGTTCTGGGCTCTCCTTGGCCATTTTCGCGCATCCTCAGAGACAATCACGTGACAACTGCTGTTGTCTGCAAAAGGACTTGGACTTTGTTCTAAGCGCGAGGCCGAGGATCCCGTACGTACTCAGAATTCTACCAACGTGAATGCTCCGCTTGATCAATGGCAGCCTACAGTTGGACCCTCGTCGACAACCTGAATAGCTTATTCAGAAGCAGTGCTGGACCGGGAACGAACCAGCTTCTTCCCAGGCAAAAGAGTGACTTGTGAGGACTCGCGGTCACACTCTGTGCATAGAGACTTTCTACTAGCCAGCCGGACTGCTGGTAGATCCCCTCGGAGCAACGACTGCCCTGCGCGCCGCAGTTAGATTCCTCCGCCTGTCCTACTCCGAGCTGCACCTCGACTGGTTGGCCGGTAGCCAGAGGACGCCGACACAACGCCCATTGGACAACCGCTGGAACAGAGGCTGCAACAGAGCCTGTCAGCTGGTTTGGTGTTCGTGCAGGGAAATTCCAAATCCATATAGAGTGGATAAGTAAACCCCATGTTCTACATTGCGTCTCGAGAATTCAATTGTACCTCAACACAAGTTGTTATCAATTTAATTCATGAGTAATGTATTTACTTCCGAGCTTAAAGTAACAGTGGGTAATAACACTGATTAGCGATTTGGTAACCGAACGATACAGATGCAGCCATACAAAATGGGTGAGGTATTTCGCGGCATACCCCGGTGGGCGTGTCGCGGTGCCACGCGGTATCACGTATCATTTGACGCTCTGCCGGAAACTATCCGGCGTCGCCTTATAAAACCGCCAGGGGGAGCTTAACCTCTCATTTACAGCATTTGAGCCTTTAATTTTGAACTGTGTATTACAGCATGTTAATCATCAGTCATTAAAATGTTGGTATATTTTATGAAAGCAAGATTGCTCAGTTGGACAAAAGTACACAACCTACCTTTATCAGAAATATTTATGCATCAAAGCCTTTACTGAAGATATTACTAATAGTATTAATAATGGATGACTTTGGACAAGCTATATAATCAAAGTATAATTTCTTTAGCACATTTGTACAAGCACTTGGAATCTGTCCAAGCCATACTTTGTCAGGCATTTTGTTTTACTTCAACGGGCATAAAAACTTCCTTGCTTTTAACAGGGCGTTTCATAATTTCTAACTACGAAAATTATTTAAAATGCGACACCTATCATTCAACTAGAGCTTAAAATATCACAAGGATCCTCAAGAGCACAGCAAAGAGTGTATTAAAAGACACTTGTATTTATCAACGCTTTCTTTTCCGTATACCAGATTTTATGGAACCACTTCAGAGGGGTGTCAGCCAGTCAGATTCCAGGAATCGGCACTTTAAAGGAAAAATACAAACCGGTATTCCATTTCTCCCTAAACATTGTAAGCTTCGAAGTCTTTAACTAATGTGATACCGGAGTCAACAAGCATACTTTTAGAATTTGATTAAAAGGGAATATAATATGGAATCGCGTATCTAAAGAATTTAATAACGGTATGATTATATCCGTGTACTGCGACAGGGCTGTGTAGGGCTGTTTCGCCTGCCTGTTCATGCGAGCTGTCTTGTAGCCTACTGGTCTAGGTGCGTGACTACCAACTGGCACGTTGTGTGGTCGACTCCAGCTGGTGCTTGACTTTTCTTTTAACAAACATTTCTTCGAAAAAATAGGTAAGCGATATTATGGACAATCAATTGACTTTTATATTTCAAAATATCGCAACATGATCGATATTTGCGATATTTTGAACATATCTTCCCTTCTGACAGCGGTTCCTGCTTCTAGTGTGTGTGTGTGCAACAGAGTACATTTTTATAGAGAAATGGAGGCTGGACAGTATGCGTTACAATATAAACATTTATATTGATTTAAATTGTGTTCTGATTTCAATCGTAAACGCGTGTTTAATTATGTGTTTTTTAATCATAATCAGGCTAATGCATTTTTCTGTATGAACCAGCTTTTTCTACATAAACACAGCGTGATTGCTCTCTGAAAATGCTTTTCCTTAAAGCGATTCTATTGAGGGAGTAGCCCAGCTACCACTTAACACTGTACTTCCTACTTTGAATACCTGTGAGACCGGTTTAATTCGTCACAGCCAGCACTCCGGGAGTTCATATTGCTTGACTAATTTTAAAAACTAAGTTATAAATGCAAACGCTTCCTCTGTGCACTGCTCTGGTACGCCGGGTCTTACACAGTGCCTGACGGCAGTAAGCGTTACAATATACATACCCAACACTGCTTGTACCCATCTGTCATGCAAATAAAACACCTTGAATTGAATTGAATTGAGGGAGGGAGGGGGGTAGTGGGACAGATATACTGTAGACAGACTCAAGGCAAATAAGATACTTATGGGTACGCAGGCATTCACGACAGCAACATACGAAACGTTTGCACATACTGTATAGTTAAGTTATTACTTGGTTTTCAAAGTGCAACGAAATACAGTATTGTTGTTGCTGCTGTTCTGGTTGTTTTTATCCCGTAATGCGTTTTGAGAAGCCACCTTTAAAGGTGATATATACTGTAAAACCGCTGATTCTTATGGAATGTGTTCCGCAGGAGATTCAAATTTTTATTTATTTATTTTTTAATCGCGTATCTTAGGAAATTATTTATTGTCTTCATATTTGGCCAGGGCTTTAAAGAGAAGGCGCGCCAAAAAATGTCGGTGCCGTCGTCTCCGCTTTAAAGGTACCCCCGTGCTGGAAGAATTTGACCTCAGAACGTTTGCCCAGCGTAGTTATAGTGGACATAAAAACAAGAGTTCCCTGGCATTATATCCTAGAAGACACAGACCGGCGCCAGACCGGTAAATGCTTGATGAACTAGGGATTGGACAGTTTCCAAGTGCTTGTACAATCGATGGAAATGTTCAAATAAATGTGCAAAAGAAATTAACAAAATAATCATTTATTTTATTATCATATTGGCTAGCTAATGTCCTCTCTTTGCTAGTTAGTGGCTGTGTTTCTGCGTTGGGTAGCAACGGGTGACTGTTCTCAGGCGGAAGATGTAAACAATAATTAAATGTGATAAAGTATAGTTTGGATGTTAAACGTATTCTTGATTAATTTCAATAAGTGTTCATGTTTCATTTGCTAACTTAGAGCATATTGTGCAATGAAGAATAAAATAGCTGCATGACAAGTGACTTCCTTCTCTCAGTGGAAATTAAAAGGTAGCCTGATAAATTATAAGACAGTAAGAAAGGTTCCAATCAGGAGGAGACAATGCTTTCCATTTTTTTTGTTTTATTGCTGGTAGAAAACTGATCTGAGGATATTCTGAGTGGGAGAGATACATTATTTTATAGCGTTTTTATTGCGTTATTAAATCCGGTGGCGCTGTGTGTTAGTTTCCTGACTCCCATGTCATATGGTCTGTGATTGAAACCCATGGAACTATGACTTTTTTAACAAACATTTCTTTGAAAAAATGAAACGTTTACCTTGGTCAGAGATTAAATAAAACCTCACTCGCACCAAACAAATTTATATTTCTAAATATCACGATATGATCGAATTTAAGTCTTTTTAATAACAATGAATAGTCACCTATCATTCATCTCTAAATAAACTTTATTTTATATAGCGTTTTAAGCGAATAGGTAATTAGATTGCTGTAAGACCCGGCTTACCAGGGCAGCGCACCGAGGAAGCGTTTGCATTTATAACTTAGTTTTTAAAATTAGTCAAGCAATATGAACTCCCGGAGTGCTGGCTGTGACGAATTAAACCGGTCTCACAGGTATTCAAAGTAGGAAGTACAGTGTTAAGTGGTAGCTGGGCTACTCCCTCAATAGAATCGCTTTAAGGAAAAGCATTTTCAGAGAGCAATCACGCTGTGTTTATGTAGTAAAAGCTGGTTCATACAGAAAAATGCATTAGCCTGATTATGATTAAAAAACACATAATTAAACACGCGTTTGCGATTGAAATCAGAACACGATTTAAATCAATATAAATGTTTATATTGTAACGCATACTGTCCAGCCTCCATTTCTCTATAAAAATGTACTCTGTTGCACACACACACACACTAGAAGCAGGAACCGCTGTCAGAAGGGAAGATATGTTCAAAATATCGCAAATATCGATCATGTTGCGATATTTTGAAATATAAAAGTCAATTGATTGTCCATAATATCGCTTACCTATTTTTTCGAAGAAATGTTTGTTAAAAGAAAAGTCAAGCACCAGCTGGATTCGAACACACAACCTGCCAGTTGGTAGTCACGCACCTAGACCAGTAGGCTACAAGACAGCTCGCATGAATGGGCAGGTGAAACAGCCCTACACAGCCTTGTCGCAGTACACGGATATAATCATACCGTTATTAAATTCTTGAGATACGCAATTCCATATTATATTCCCTTTTACTCAAATTCTAAAAGTATGCTTGTTGACTCCGGTATCACGTTAGTTAAAGACTTCGAAGCTTACAATGTTTAGGGAGAAATGGAATACTGGTGTGTATTTTTTTCTTTAAAGTACCAAGACCAGCTATATACTGTATGTTTATGTTCAAAAATTAATATCGTTTATGGCCTTCACACGCGTTACAGTATGCTCCTATTCTTTTTAAGCTCAGCTACTAAGATTTCCCTTCAGTGGTAAAATTCAATATCTACAACGGGCACAGTAAAGACGTTTACAGTAAGTCTTTCTACGACAGACCAACGGACCACGAGTGCCCCTGTCGGTCAACCAATCACGCACCGCGGTACCTCGTGTCATCTTACCTGCGGTACGTGTCTGTACCGCTCACTTTGAATGGCTGCATCCGTATATATTGACATATATTCTCTGTTGTGTATCTCTTTGTGTTTGCATCTCTTCGAGATTATATACCTTGTATATTGATAACCCTCACAGTAAGGTCTGTCGCTCATATCCAGGCAGACTAGTATATGTTTGGTGCACAGTTTATATTAATAAATGTATCTTGTGTATTGAACCCGTGTGTGTGCGTTGTTAGTTGTTCTGACGTTTGATTTTCTAAAAGCCCCAACGAACAACCTCGTGGTTACTGCTACAATTAATAATTGTCTCAGTAAACCCATCAAACCACTACATAAGCACATATGTGCTCAAAGGCTCAAATGCTGTATTAAATTTTGGGAAATTTGGCTTCAAAAGTCTTCATATCAACGATGCCTATACTGTTTTCCTCTACAGTATGTTAATCTATCATTCTGTCCATCAAAAACCTGTTTATATGTGACCTTTTAGAACACTTGTCTGTTTTCTTCCTAGCACAATTTATGAACACTCTGTGATTAAATTAATTCTCATTACATTATCATTCTCACTGTGCATAACAAGGAAGATTAATAAATATATAAATATAAATATAAGGTTGTTAATGACAATCTATTGTATATCTCATGGCTAAATAGTCAAGTCTAGCCAAAAGACAAAACATCAACTTTATTTAAACTTCAACAAAAGTATTAATGGTTTTTAATTACTATACTTTTAAAGCAATTTAATTACCATACTTTTAAAGCAAACCTTACTGTGCAGCTTTTGTATAGACACTGACTAAAGAAAATGCAAAATGCCAATATTCTTGTTGCCTTAGATACAAGCCATTCACAATACCTCACATTTAAAATACAGTAAAAAATCTTTTTCTGGGGTTTGTCTATGCGTATGCATATGAATCATTTGGTTACAATAACATGGATATCAGGAGTGCTTATGTGTCTTATGAATTATATCCCTTTTCACATTCCTTCTTTTCATTCTATATATACTGTATGTGTAATATTTCATCATCACAGAGAAAGAGTCTTTCATCCATTCACATGACATGCAAATAGCAACAGGAGACTGTGAAATTCCATATTGCCATCTTTTGGAAAACCTCCCAATTATCTCAAATGCAAGTGTGTCATCCCTCAGGGAAAAAGTCTGCCAACTCCCCTTTGTGTGGGAGTTGTGTAAGCATGCGTAGGCAGCAAAATATGCGACATCGAAGATATTATTAATAACCTTTTAAATCTGAAGGGAGATCTAAAGGGATCTTAAAACCCTTAATACCTTTAGTAATAGGGATCCCATGAAATTGCGCCCTGCCGCTGTGTACATACAGTACGAACATGTTGTGTTATTTAGAAATATAAAAAATGTCAATATAATGCCAATAATATTAGCTATTTTAGTTTTTCAAAGAAATTTTTATTTGTTTAAAGAAAACTGAAGGCACCAGCTGGGTTTGAACACTCAAGCTCAGGATCACAAGTTTAGTGACTTAAGCAATCACGCCACCGAGGCAGCAATGTGAGGAGGACATCTCAATGGAAAGTCTTATAGTACTGTTTGTGCAACAGTACATGAATATAGTTACACCGTTTCTTTTGATACGCGATTCCATATTATATTCCCTATTAATCAAATTCTAAAAGTATGCTTTTAAATGTACAGTGACATGGTCAGACAAGGAGCAAGGAGCGCGTAAAAATGTTTCCAAAATAAACAAAATGTAAGACTTTGATGCTTAAAATGTTTAGGGAGAAATGGAATACTTGTGTGTATTTTTTCTTTAAAATACAGTATCAAGACCAGCCATATAAGCACAGTTTACATACAGTAATATGTTTATGTTCCTAAGTTAATATCTTTTATTAGCATGTGAAAGGCATGGTGAATCGGAGATTCTCAAGAATTACTTTGCATGATTGGAAACAAATGCGTGATTGAATCAACGAAATGCTGTGGTGTTACTTTTTGTCAATGAAGAAATAAAGTATTTTCACTTACAAAGACGGTCAATGAAAAAATAGTCTTTTCATTTACAAAGACAGTTACAAAGAATGTAGACCAGGGTAATACTTTGAGTTTACAGATTGTTCAAGGTCATTCATTATTAATACTATTAGTAATATCTTCGGTAAAGACTTTGATTGCGACAGCTCAAACGCTGTACATGAGAGGGTGAGCTTTATTAGCTCCACCTGGTGGAAATTCTGGATACTATTATTTTACTTGCGGTATCATGTGGTATCATGCGGTATTATGCTGAATTATATATGAATTATACGGTAACCCATGTTATACTGTGACAAGCGCACCGTGTTTTAACGTGGTATCACCCGCTTGTTTTGAATGGCTGCATCTGTACCAATACCAGCAATATACAGTTTACATCATATGTTTATGTTCTTAAATTAATATAGTTTATGACCTTCTGATGCGTTATGCTCCTCTTCTTTTTATGCCCAGCTACAAAAATTTCCCTTTAGTTGTAAAATTCCATATAAATATTCAATACTAAGCGGATTAAAACTTGCACAGTAAAGAGATTAAAAGATTAAATCTTTCCATTACCAAACAATGCACTATGAGTGCCCCTGTCGATCATTTTGGCCAGCCAATCACGCACCGCGGTATGATGTAGTGAGTTGCGTGCAGTACAGGTTTGTACGGCGCACTTTGAATGGCTGCATCTGTATCACCAAATCTACTCAGACTTAGTCCTATAAGTTCCTATATGTGAACAATACTCTCAAATTTCATATTCCGTATGACTTCAAAAACAAGCGGGTGATACCATGACTGTGGAAATTTATTAAAAAGACTTACAATAAAAAGACTTGAAAAACAACAAAATGCTTTGATCAAGTTTAGTGGATGTGGGTGCAACATGTTAATCTCTAGTGCTGTACCGAGTTCAACGTGTGGGTGTGTGGATAACAATGCTAACGCGACCCTGCACTGGACACAGCAATCAGAAAATGGATGGATGTATCACAAGAGACATTAAGGAATGAGTCCTTATCTGTTAGAACTTAAGCATCACTCTGAATAAGATAAAAACAATTAGGGTTACCTATTTCATTTCTACAAGTATAAGAAAGAGAATGTCAAACGTTTTCCAAAATGACCAGAAGTAGAGTTAAGATTTGAAGCAGATGTTTGTAAAGAAAGAAATACCCTACCACATCCAGCTAAATAATGATATTTATATTAAACATTAATATTGTTAATGACATTCAGAAACTTATTTTTATTTTCAGCTACCAAAGTTTCCCTTTAGTTACATTTTAGTTCCCAAAATTTCCCTTTTATTACTTATTAAGTGTATTTAAATGGGACAACAGATGCTGATATTTTATCAAATATCTAATACACAAAAAGCTTAACCTACAGTATCTATTTTCTTCAGCCAGTGAAGATTCTTTCGGCAGTGTTGCCACAGCAAGCCAATGTCAATCTGAGTGGCTGCATCTGTACCCGGTGGTGCGTTAGTATAGGCATGATAAACTGTCCAATGTGCAGTAACACTGATCTAATATTCTGTCCACTCTGGTAGGGCAATTGCTATTTGAATTGTGGCACTCCTTGCATCAAGTCAGCATGATTAAAATCACCCAGCACTATAATTCTCCAGTCTGGGTTAGACCTTTTAATATCAGAGATGTTGTGCTAGTTCACAGATTACGCCATTACCATTTACTTGTTGTAGAATGTAGACAACAATTGGCTCAATTTATGCAAACGCTCTAGGTAAATAAAAAGTTATTCATCTGATAGTACTATTCAGTAATAGAAATGAATAATTATTACGCTCGCATTTTTTTTAAATAAATGCCTCCACCCTTTAGATTTACGTAGTCAATTAACTGACCTCTCTACTCAGCTCTGTTGCACTGTAAAACCTGAGGAAGATTGTCGAATCTGGAAGGGAATTATTCAGCCAAGTTTCAGACTGACAGAATGCAGGACATGCACTGTACTTCTGATCAGTTTTTAGGAGGAACAGATGTTTGTTGTCTACCTGTTCTAATCTCTGGTATGGACTCAGGTGAGGAAGGTTCTGGAATATTGTTTGTTAATAATTCCTCAAGAACTGAGAAAGTCCAATTCCCTTCAACACTTCCCTGATGGACAGTAATTCCATATGATCATATTTATGCATTCATGGTATAAGTGTAATAAATTTTAAAGGTGGTTTCTCAAAGTGCTTTACAGAACAACAATAGAAAAATACAAAACATGAGATACATTGAGAATACACAATCAGAGGAGACAGAAAAAGAGGGTACTAAATACATTAGGAACACAGGGGTAAAGAACAGTACTAGTTAAGTAAAGACTCTTCTATAGAATAATAATAATTATTATTATTGCTTACTCTTATATAGGGCTTTTCTGGACACTCCACTCAAAGCGCATTACAGGTAATCCCCTCCACCACCACCAATGTGCAGCATCCACCTGGATGATGCAACGGCAGCCAGAACGCTCACCACACATCAGCTATCAGTGCGGAGGAGATCAGACTAATGAAGCCAATTCATAGATGGGGATTATTAGGAGGTCATGATTGGTAAGGGCCAATGGGAAATTTAGCCAGGATGCCAGGGATACACCCCTACTCTTTTCGAGAAACACCCTGGGATTTTTAATGACCACAGAGAGTCAGGACCTCAGTTTTACATCTCATCTGAAGGACTGCGCCTGTTTACAGTATAGTGTCCCCGTCACTATACTGGGGCATTAATATCCACATAGACTGCAGGGTGAGCGCCCCCTGCTGGCCCCACTAACATCTCTTCCTTCAGCAACCTTAGTTTTTCCCAGGAGGTCTCCCATCCAGGTACTGACCAGGCTCACACCTGCTTAGCTTCAGTGGGTTGCCAGTTGTGAGTTGCAGGGTGATATGGCTGCTGGAAGAAGGTTTTGAGTCTAGATTTGAAGGAGTTTAGAGAAGGTGATGTCTTTGGGGACAGAGTTCAGGAGCTTTAGGGCATAAAAGGAGAAGGCCCTATCACCCATAGTGTAGACAGGCTTGGGGGACAGATATGAAGAAAGATATAAGATGTGAAGAAAGGGTTAACTGAGTCCTTTCTGCATTAGGACTGGACTTCTAAGTAACAGCCTGGAGTTATGGCAGGAAAGGGGATAACTGATAAGGATTCCAGATGCCAGCTAGAAATCTTCCTTCCCAAGGACGAAAACCTAACACTGACCATTTGGCCAAAGTCTGTAAACTGTCCGAATACCTTGACCTCCCGCATTACCATGGTAACGAGCTACGTCAGAAGCGGCATAAAAGGGCTATATAAACTGGAAGTTTTATACCCGTACAATACTCATCAGTTTCACTTAATCTCGGCATCCAGAACTTATTTGTCTGTTACAAGAGAAAGGAGACCAGAATTAGAAGACTGAAGGTTGTGAGGTGGGGAGTACAATGATAGTAGCTTAGACAGGTACTGAGGGGCCAAGCTATGCACATCCTTATACTGTAGGTGAGCATGAGGATTTTGAAACAAATATGAACCCTGACAAAAAGCCAGTGGATGGACTCCAGGACAGGATTAATGTGGCCACTTGCACTAGACCTGGTCAGGATTCTGGCTACGAAATTTTGAACATACTGGAGTTTGTTCAATGTGGACTTAGAAACCCCAGAGAGTAGAGCATTATAGTAGTCAATTCAGGATATTCAGGTGTTGATCAGGTTTTCAGCCACAGTTAGCAATAACATAGGATGTAGTCTAGCAATATTTTTGAGGTGAAAGAAAGATGTTTTGACATTATGTTGCTCATGTGGGTCCAATGTCAAGACTGAATCACCCCCAAGTTTTCAATTTAGACTGAAGTTGAAGTATAGTATCATTCACACCTAGACTTACAGAACTGGCTTAACAAAAAGCTGATGGGGGGTGCCAATAAGCACGACTTCAGTCACAGATTTCACAGGACATTCTGAGTCATTATGTCGAAGAGGTAATAAGATAAAACAGTGACAGGTTTAATATGGATGTAGACTTGAGTATCGTCAGCATAGAAATGATAGCTGAGGCAATGTGATCTTAAAAGATGACCAAGTGGAAACATGTAAATGCTGAAAATTAGGGGGCCCAGTATTGAGCCCTGAAGAACACCAGACTTAACGAGCCCACTTTCAGGCCTAAATTCACCAAGAGAGACAAAACAACAGCAATCAGCAAGGTAAGACTTGAACCATTTGTGAGCAGTGTCAGAAACTCCAAACACAGTTTCAAGATGAGAAAGTAAGATGGCATGGTTAACAGTGTTGAAAGGAGCACTGAGATCAAAGAGAATGAGAATAGAATGAGAACCAGAATCAGATATTAGAAGACAAACAGACTTTGTAGCACTACAAGCCTGATGACTGCCATCTTGGAAGGGAACAGTCTGGTAAAGACCTTCTTAGAAGATGCCCAAATAAGGCAATGAAATAGTTAAGAGTTGTAGTATAATAATGTAAAAGAGACTCAACTGATGAAAAACTGTGTTTTTTCCTTCTATTTTTCCATGCTGATTTAACCATTACATGTTCCACAACACAGTGAGTTTATTCTCTCTTATGCTACTTTGATGTGGGCTGAAACTAACAATGTGTGGGTTATATAGCTCAACCTGCATTCTGAGAGAGGACTTTTATGTTGTCATACCTGTACAGCGAGGTAGATGAGTGCCAGAGGGACAACAACCAGAAGAAAAGCTGGGGTGACAGCTGTGATAATGAGAATTGTCCCCAAAACATCCAACATGCAGTTCAGCCAGGTGCGCAGATAGTAATGGAATCGTTCATCAATCACATACATATCCTGTGGGGACAAATAAACATGCTTTCAGAAACATCTTTCGTCTTTCATCTTTTAATGCTCTTTATTTACAGTATATACTAATAATTGTTTACACTTATATAGCACTTTTCTGATCATTCCTCTCAAAGCGCTTTACAGGTAATGGGGACTCCCCTCCACCACCACCAGCATGCAGCATCCACCTGGATGATGCAATAGCAGCCATAGTGCGCCGGAATACTCACCATACATCAGCTATTAGTGAGGTGGGGGGGGGAGAGAACAGAGTAATGAAGCCAGTTCATAGAAGGGGATTATTAGGAGGCCATGATTGGTAAGGACCAATAGGAAATTTGGCCAGGATGCCAGGGTTACACCCCTACTCTTTTCGAGAAACACCCTGGGATTTTTTTAATGACCACAGAGAGTCAGGACCTCGGTTTTACGTCTCATCTGAAGGACGGCGCCGTTTACAGTATAGTATCCCTGTAACTATACTGGGGTATTAGGATCCACATGGACCGCAGGGTGAGCGCCCC
This sequence comes from Lepisosteus oculatus, assembly GCF_040954835.1. Classification (NCBI taxonomy): domain Eukaryota; kingdom Metazoa; phylum Chordata; class Actinopteri; order Semionotiformes; family Lepisosteidae; genus Lepisosteus; species Lepisosteus oculatus. The sequence continues at coordinate 25,849,643 of NC_090700.1, forward strand.
CTGCTGGCCCCACTTACACTTTTTCCAGAAGCAACCTTAGTTTTTCCCAGGAGGTCTCCCATCCAGGTACTGACCAGGCTCACACCTGCTTAACTTCAGTGGGTTGCCAGCTGTGAGTTGCAGAGTGATATGGCTGCTATACACAGTTTAAAATTAATAAAAGTCTAAACAGTTATACAACTTAAATTCTATAATTGGAAAAAGATTGTCCTTCAGCATTGACTGGGATTCAAAACCAGGCAACATCAGGCGACAACCCAAATGTTACCACACACCACGTTAAGCATTCACTGCTCCACCTGGTGGCTTTACAAAGAAGTGCAGTCCAAAAAAACATTTAAAAAAAATCAGGGTTATGGCAAGTAAGAAATGCTGTAATAAATTTAATTGCCTGCAACACCTTTCTTAAAGCCATTAGAAAATGGAAAAAGAAAAATGCTTAAACCATCACAAGAATAGGTCCTACAATTAATTCCTTTCTTAAAATTGAGACACTACATTCTGAAGCATTTTAAAACTTCTCAAGCTTTTAACAAAATAGAAATACAGTTTTATTTATAAACAGCTTTCAAGAAACTTAAAGTACTGTACAGTAGCACATGTATAAAACACAGTAGATGCAAAGAGAGAAAATAACAGCTACTTAAAACGTACACATTGAATTACATATATAAACTTAAAAGAAAAGTCTTGAAAAGGGAAGAATATGAACATTTATATGATTTACAGATTCATTAATGGACTTTTGGCAGTGAACTTCCCAGATGTGGCTCTGCACTCAAAAAGGCTCTGTCGTTTATTGTGTTAACCATTTAACATTACTTGTATTAAAGCATTACTTGTTAGTAGAGCAAGGCAGGGTTTAGTTTACCTTAGTAAACCTGTTGATGACCTGGCCAATTGGAGTCATGTCAAAGAACTGAAGAGACTGGTGTAGAATGCTGTTCAGCATCTGAAAGTGCAGTTTACGAGATGCTGCCAGTGTCCCTCTGGTCAGGACATAGGCTCCAGAGCAAACCAGCAGGGCTAGGGAAAAAAAACCAAAGCAATCATCCACACTGAGCACAGAAAGGGTTACAATATTTTATAAAAAAATTATGCTTGACGTACAAACCATTGGGATACATGGGTTCTGGGGTACGAAGGGAACAACACAGAAATGAGCTACTGTATGTGTTGCAAAGTAAAGACACGGTACAGTGCATATTTCTTTCTCTTCGTGTTCTCATCTCGCAGGGTGTCTGTGTTGTTCTCAAGGAGCTCCCCTCAACACTTATTTCATTCCTGCCAGGAAATCCAACTAAAATAGAAAGCAGCTTCTTTGTGTGTAGGATGTATTGGTACTGCTGTGTTAAAAGCCGTAGAAAGATGAGTAAACAAGTGGGTGATCTGGTTAGATTGAGACAGCACAGCAATTGTCTCCAACTCCCTAGTATACTTCTTGCTGATGTGCAGTCATTGGACAATAAGCTGGATGAACTGAGAGCAAGGACATCAAGAGCTGCAAAGTGCTGGTGTTTACCGAAACTTGGCTTAACCCGTCTATTCCGGACTCCGCTATCCTCCCGGGAGGATTTTCTATTCACTGTCAGGACAGAACTATGGATTTGGGTAAGAGCAGAGGCGGCGGGGTATGCTTCATGGTAAACAACTCCTGCTGCACAGACGTGGAGATTATTTCAGCATCATGCTCTCCGCACCTTGAACACCTGACAATAAAATGTCTCCCTTTCTATCTACTGAGGGAGTTCACGTCAGTAGTTCTCACAGCAGTGTATATTCCGCACCAGGCAAATATAACAAGGGCACTGGATGAATTATAGATGCAGTCATTCAAAATGAGCAGTAAAACACCATACTGCGCAAACTTATCTTCAGAATAGCATGGAATACTGTAGTATGTGATTGGCTGGCCAAAATGAACGAAAGGTGGCAGATGTGGTGCATTGGATGTTAGTGAAACGATTGCTTCATTTAATCTCTTTACTGTGCATGTTTAAATCCGCGTAATATTGAATTTTTATGTGGAATTTTACAACTAAAGGTACATTTTGGTAGTTGAGCATAAAAATAAGAGGAGCATAACATCTCTGAACATCATAAACAATATTAATTTAGGAATATAAATATATTATCAAACTGTATATGGCTAGTAGTGGTAGTTTATATAAAAAATACACAACTGTATTCCACTTTCTTCATAAACATTTCAAGCATCAAAGTCTTTCATTTGGTTACTTACTGTGGTTATTTTGGAAAAGTTTTTACATGTTCCTTCTGATTATATTAAGTATATGTTTTAAGTATAATGACTTTCTCTGCAAGCTAGTCGAAGAAGTAAGTAGGCGATTTAAAGCTTGAAAGCCAGCAGCAACAACAATAATAAATACAGTATGTATTCTCCTGTAATGGTACAAAATATACAAATATAGAATACATAATGTGGTTATGTATCAGGAATGTTTGCAAAAGTTGTGATAACATAAGGTATATGCTTTTGGGAACACATTCATTTTCGAGCAGGTAATTGCTCACTTCTGCTGCCGTAGAGTATTTTGGAATCTACACAATGAAAATGTCTCTGGAATAGGCTCCTGCTCCCCGACAGACAAAAGTGTGTGTACTGTGCTTAACACAAACTCTACTTAACAGAATAAGCAAGGTGTAAAATGACTTTCTGTTCAATAAAATAAAGCTACAGTACAGATTTTAAATTCTTCAAGCAATAATTTGCTGTTTGGCAAAATCAGCTGCTTTGCAAGGTACCTTTTGTCTCTCATTTAAACTCAACAAAGGTTTATTTTTTATAATTCCAAAACCTGAACAACATGCTTCATTCATATTACCCTACGCGCCACCGAGTGTCACCTCCCGCTTTTCCCACACACATAAATCAGAGCTACAAATATAGAGTGCCTTGCAAAAGTATTCTTGCTTTGTTCTCGGTTTTGCCATTTTCGAATAGTCTTTCAGTGAAAGGCACAATATTTCTATTGGGTGATTCAGCAGGAGTTTTCACCCAGTTTATTTTCTCTGCTTTAAGCCTCACCATTGCTGATGTGTTTCACTTCATGGACTTCCTTCTTTGAATTAAACAGTCATTTTCACCCAAAACGAACAAGAAAAAGAACATTTTCATAGAGCAATTACTTTGTGTTTACATATAATAAGTGATTAGATTTATAAACAATCTAATTTCTTATTCGTTTAAACAAAATGAAATTTCAGCTGTAAAAAGATCGCACCAGAGACAGCACTAGTTCTGCTTGTGATAGACGTTCAGGAAATGGGGTGAATTAAGCAATGTCAAGTGCAATAATTCGGTGATCAGTAATAACAGCTTAAAAATTAAATAAAAATGTATTTATCAAATGCACAACAATACAGTGTGCAGCAGTAATTGCTGACAATGAAATGTCTTTTCTGCAAACTCGGCGGGGGGATCAAAAAATTAAAAGTTACAAAATAAAGTTACATAACAATAGTGCAATAAAAATTGAATAAAATGAAAATAAACTCAATACAAATAGAACTGCTATATGTCCAGCTTGTACATTACATCCAATGCATTATGTCCAAGTAGTGCACTATGCCAAATACAATGAAAACGTTATGTCCAAGTAACCTGTCTATTTAATAGAGCAATGTAAAAATGCTGGGCTCTTCACGATTAAAGAGCTCTGTAGGACAAGAAACAAAAGTGATAAACTTTTTTAAGGCTGAAATTCATTTTTCAAAATTAAGGCAAATAAAAATTTGTTATGTTAAAGTTTTAGAGATGTAAATAAATGTGAAAATACAAAATGCACATGAGCAAAAAGTTTTATAATTGGTGCAGGTGTTACTTGAAATAACCAAACAGAAAAAAAGCCATGACCAGACAGTGCAGAAGAGGGATGTGGGAACACTTGCAAAAGCAAAAATCACAGAAAAGTGTAACAAAAGAACGTGAACCTGAAAAAAAATTTGGCAGAGAGTTAGGGGCTTAAATAACCAAGTGCATTTCTGGTAGGGAGACTACGAAGGTTTGTTAGGATAGTCAGAAACTTAGCACACATGAAAAACAGAGGAATTCAGTAAGAGAGACCTTATATGAATAAAAAGCAAACGTGGTTTCATGGAAGGCTTCTCAAACAGTGGGGCATTCAGGTAGATTGCTAGGAGAAAGTATTTGTATATTTTGTTAAAGCAAGTCATTTTTTTGCAACACATAAAATACATTTTTCCAAGAAAGTAATTTAGCCTTTGTCACTAATGGAACTTCTAAAGATATAAATATTGAAATCTAATGATTTTTTATTCAATGCTGGTAGCAGGATGGACTAAGGACTCAGCATCTGTCAGGTTGAGCTCAGTGTATATTTTATCACACAGTTGGTGCAAGATGTTAACAGTGAAAACACACTGGTATTTATTAATCACCCATTTCAAGGAGATTTTCAGAATAATTATAAATCAAGCAGGATAGGGAAAACACAGAAAATAGGTAGTTCGATTGATCAGATCCAGAGAAGTGGAAAGGCTGACTCCTTAAATTATAAAATAATTTAACCTCAGTGAGATCCTGTCATCTCATAGTGGGTTTCTATCACTGTGTATACAGTATTTACACAGTGCCCTTAGTTCCATCCATTTTCTAATCTCTTTATCCTTTACAGAGTAGCTGGAGTCTATCCCGGCAAGAAACGGATGCAAGGCAGAATATACCCTGGACATAGTATCAATCCATCACAGGGCAAACAAACTGACACAAACACACACAAACTTAAACAAGGGTCAGTATTCTAATAAACCAATTAACCTAC